>NW_021319117.1:11171-26516 GCF_001605985.2 Dendrobium catenatum | reverse complement strand
TATATTAAAAGGTCAATATACAGTTTCAATAGCTATAGCAACTGAGACAGGATAAAGGAGAAGGAAGGGGACAGAAGTAGCTTTACAGAAACAGCTTAACTTTTTAACACATGCATTCATGAGTGGCCATTGCTGCAGATGATGTCATACAAGATAAAAAAGAGAACATTCCATTAGAATTTTTTTTTTAAAATTATCTTTCTTATGTTTTATTAATTAATATTTGAGTAGTATATATATATATATATATATATATCACAAATGCCCAACAAAATATATATAAATATGTATCGATGTAAATATAATTAGAATATACAATCATTATCAGGAACATTTTAGTTAAGCTAGAGCTAGGGGTACAAGTCATGTCGATTCCGACTCAACTCGATAAACTTATTAGTTATTAGTCATATTTGAGCCTATTCTGATTTAACTCATTAGCTAGAGAGCTAGCTTGTTTTCAAAATATTATTGAAAAATTCACTTAAAATATATTTTAACATTTAGTAATTTAACTATTTAAGTATAAAATTATTAAAAATATTTAAAAATCTTATCACATTTCTTTATATCAAATGATTCTTTATTGTTTAAAAAAATTAAAAATATGATTTTTTTATTATTTTAATTTTAATTTTTCATTAGTTCAATATTTTATTATAATAATTATTTAAATCATAATTATCTTGTCTTTCATAATAATGATGTTAATAACAAACCAATAATTAAATATATAGACATTTTTTAAACAAGTGAATTTCATCAAACAACATTAATAATACTTAGGTTTTATGTTGGATGATTCTATTAATGTTTTATGAAACAATGTTTTAGTAAATTTTATTTATTTATTTATGATTTTTCTGACCCATTTAAATTTCCCAACCCGATATTAGCTCTCAACCCGTTAATCTACGGATGCCGGACCGATTGATATGCTCAAGTGGTAGAACTGAGTATTGTAAAGACCTGAAGGGCTAGTTTAAGCTTTTCCAAATTTTGACTTTACATCTACTAATAGCCGTAATTAGAGAAATAATCCAGATTTTTTTTTTGTGGGGATATATAATTAAAAGTTTGTTTTAGATGAAATTATCTCTCTGATATTCCTGAATTTTTATTGAAGTCTCCATAAATGAAATTGGCTCAAATAAGATTCGAAGTGAGCATCAAATTAATTTCGAATAAATATGATATTATAGCATATTTGAACATGGTTTGCATAATGTTTGAAAGAGGGTTTGAAGAAATTTCAAGTAAGATTATGGCTTTATTTGGGATGGATTTCTTAGTGCTTTATAAAGCTATTTTTTAGTACAAAAACTCTTAATAGCAGGGAAAAAACAGTGGTCTAAAGCTGTTAAATAAAGCCTATAACATATTCGAATAAAGTTCAATCGTGATTAGAAGAAGGTTTGGATATGAATGGAAGAAGATTGGGATATAATTCAAACATTATTTATGGTTTGAATGTGTAATGTCACATAATAAAATTTAGAATAATTATCTATTTTTTCTTCTTAATTAATCAATCAGAGCTTCAAAAATAATAAATTTATATATCCAGTGAAAACAACTAAAAATTACGTACCTCAAAATATTTCACTATATTCATTTTCCCAAAATCAATATACAATAGTCGGGAGATCAGTATAATTACTAATCTATCACAAACTTCTGACTACAAAAAAGACAAATACAGAACAAAATCTAAAGAATACCTGAGTATCTCTGTCAACTTCCCTCCATCTGGTCTGGACCCCTTCCATGCCTTGAAATTATTAAACCATATATACAACAACAACAACAACAAGCCTTTATCCCACTACGTGGGGTCGGCTACATGAATCATTTTTCTCTATTGTGTCCTACGAAAGTCAAATTCTCATTTAACTCTAATAAAGAAGGGTCATTACTAATATTTTCTAACCAAGCCTTTTTAGGTCTTTCTCTACATTTCTTAACATAAGTCAAATCTAATACCTCTACTCTCCTAACTGGGTCATTGGAAGGCTGCCGTTTCATGTGACCAAACCATCTAAGGCGACTCTCTCTAATCTTATTTTCTGCTAGAGCTACTCCAACCTTTTACAAATATGCTCATTTCGTATCCTATCTCTAAGGGTAATGCCACTTATTCATCTGAGCATCCTCATCTCTGCCACACTCAACTTAGTGTTATGCATCCCTTTTAATGGCCAATATTCGGCACCATAAAGCATTGCAGGCCTCACCACCATCTTATAGAATTTTCCCTTGAGTTTGAGGGGTATTTTTCTATCACACAACAAGCCCGATGCATTCCTCCACTTCAACCATCAAACTTGAATTCTGCTGATAATATCCCCATCTATTTCATCATCATTCTGAACAATAGATCCAATATATCTAAAACATGTACCCTTATTAATGACTTGATCGCCCAAAGTCACAATCCTCTCACTAGGTCTATTACTATTAAAATTACACTCCATATATTCCGTTTTAGATCTACTTAAACAAAAATCTTTAGACTCTAAGGTTGATCTCCATAATTTATTTTGCTGACCCATTAAGTTTTCTAACCCGATATCAGCTCTCAACCCGTTAATCTACGAATGCTGGACCCATTGATATGCTCAAGTGGCAGAACTAAGTATTGTAAAGACCTGAACGACTACTTCAAGCTTTTCCAAAATTTGACTTTACATCTACTAATAGCCGTAATTAGAGAAATAATCCTTTTTTTGTGGGGATATATAATTAAAAATATCTCTCTGATATTCAAGAAGGGGCGGAACCAACTTCAATTTTGAGAGGGGCAAGTACAATACAAAAATAATTAAATATTAAATATCAAGGAGGGGCAAAAAAAAATTTCTCTCCTATAAAAAAACAATTTTTTTTTTGAGTGGGGCAATTGCCCCCCCTAACCTTAATGTGGTTCCGCCACTGTATTCAAGAATTGTTTATTGAAACCTCCATAAATGAACTTAGCTCAAATAAGATTTGAAGTAAGCATCAAATAAATTTCGAATAAGTCTGGCATTGTAGCCTATTTGAACATGGTTTGCATAATGTTTGAAAGAGGGTTTGAACAAATTTCGAGTAAGATTATGGGTTCGTTTGGGGCGATTTTTTTACTACTTTGTAAAGTTATTTTTAGTACAAAAATCTCTTAAAAGAAGAGAAAAAATAATGTTCTAAAGATGTCTCAAACAAAACCTATAACATATTCAAACAAAGTTCAACCGCAATTAGAGGAAGGTTTGAATAAGGATAGAAGAAGATTGAAATATAATTCCAACATTATTTATGGTTTGAACGTGTAATGCCACAAAATAAAATTTGAAAGAATTATTTATTTTATCTTCTTAATTAATCAACCAAATCTTCTAAATAACAAATATGTATATCCAGAAAAAACAACTAACAATTACGTATCTCAAAATATTACACTATATTTATTCTCCCAAAATCAATATACAATAACCAAGAGATTAGTATAATCACTAATCTATCACTAACTCTTTACTAAAAAAATAAAAAATACAAAACAAAATCTAAAGGAAATATGAGGATCACTATCAATCTCACTCCAACTGGTCCTGGTGTCTTACCTGACCCAAAATCATTCAAATTATATATAATGAGCTAAAAAGCTCAGCATTAAACACAAACTCTATCACTGTTTTCAATGTAAGATAAAAGAATCAATATGTATGTTTCAGTTCTAGTCAATATCAATCATCATTTTATATAAGTAATAAAAATCTTCAAAAATTAATAATAAAATCAATATATTTAATGAAGTCAAAAGACATATGGTAAAGAATAATATAATCCAATGAATCATGCCAGTATGATATACTATGTTATATAATTGGTATTGACTAGTTGAGGTGCATACGTATCCAACACAATAAACTCCACCTCATATTGCATTACTATCTTGTCCAACTGCAACAATCTCATGAAAGCCTCCTGCATCTATTGTCAGGCTAACGGAGGAACAAACCAGTTTTTGAAGATAGTAAAATACTCTATCCAAGTGATCTCTTCATTCATCTTTCCTTGAAATTTCTCTCTCTATTATCAATCCACCATCTCTCAGCTTTTCCTTCAAATAGGAACATTACAAGTGGTACTTTTCGATTCTCTAGGCATTGCACATTGTTAAATGTCTTCTCTATCATCAATAACAAGTCCTTTGCTGCCTGTGGCTCTACAGCTGCCTTGAACAATAGTGACTTCAACTAATGGAACATATGTAGTTGTCTGTCTTCTTATGATTTCTTGTATCCCAATTGTCTACTATGAGTATCACTCATAGCCTGTGCAAGCATACTAGCTAGCTGCATCAAACTGTTAGAATTCACTGGAGCTGTTAATGTTGCACTCTATCCATTATATGTATCATGATCGGTAGGGTCCATATAATGCATTTTCGGGTTTTTAAAAATTATAGAAAAATATTTATAAAATAAATTATTTTATTTAGAAAATATTAATGAAATCGGTCTGCAAAACGTATACCTGATGGTCCCAAAATTCTTACTTATACAGACACATGTCAATTTCTTAAGGATTTGTACTAGTGCATGAAAATTATGAAAAAAAAAATGGTAATTAAAATACTACAATATAAAAGCTATGGTGAAATCAATTTTCAATTTTGGCTTAAAATAGCTATGAAAAATTTTCATTTATTTTTGGATCAAAATATAGGCTATTATAAAATAAGCTATAACATATTATATACTTAGATTAATAATGTATACCCAAAATATTTATAGGTATTTGATTCAGTTCAAGTTGGATATACCCAATAAAATTAATCTAAGAACTTATCGAGTTAACAACAAAATCGTGTGAGTCACTATAAAGTCAAGTCATAACAAACCCATCAAATTAACCTATATGCACTTGTGTAAACTTGGGAACTCATGATGGAAGACATCCCAACATGTTGCGACTTCTCTCAAAAAAGTTAGCATCCTCTCCCGATAAGTTAATAACTTCTCCTAGCAAGTCAGTGACCTCTCCCAGAAAGTCCATATCTTCTCACAACAAGTTGATGACCTCTCCCAAAAAGTCAATGACTTCTCTCAATTGGTTGATAACTTCAATCCGTAGGTTAGCGACATCAGCAATCGAGATGATGACCCAAATTAGGGGTTGTCCATGTGCCAAATTACTCACATGTATTTCATATATATCAATTATATTTGGGGTGATATATTTTAGGCTACACATTTCACATATCTACATATATTATTGTATTTTGTATAACTTTTCAAATAGCCCCCTCAATACCCTATAAATATGTGATCAAATGGCCATTTTAGACTTACAATAATATCTACAATAAATTGGATAATTTGAACAATATAAAAAATCTGATCTCTCTCTCTCTCTCTCTCTCTCTCTCTTATCCACTTGAATCTTATGAGCCATGCTAATAAGATTGAGTGTCACCCAAGGATAAATTTGCATCTGCATCCACTTAGTGCAGTGAGCATGGGCTAATGCTAAAGATTAAAAACCTATCATTGTGAGAAGCTAATATGTAGAATAGAGAAGAATTCGTTAACATAAAAATTTAGATATTGTTACCAATAAATAACCAGCTCAAGAAAACTCGCAAAGTACTTATGGAACTCGCACCTCCTTTAGAAAAATTTTCCTTCTATTATTTAAAAAAGAAAAGTTGAAAGTAAAAGAAATTAGAGTCATAAGAACAACTTTTTAAAAAACTTGATTAAAAAATTTCAATATCAACTCTTAAGTTCGAAACTGGCCAGCTTGGTTCAAAGAAGTGGACAGGGAAGGCTTATATCCATTTTGGAGAAGCTTATTTTCTAAATAAATGCTAATCTAATTAAGTAAAAGGTTTGACTAACTGATATAATTGATTTAAAATAAAAGAATTAGCATAAAGAAATTGCCCAAATTTAAAACTAAAATTTACTTGCACATGCTTAACAAATTTAGGCAATGTTTAAATTTGCTAAGAGAAACTATCTTGGTAGTAATGTCTATTGGATTGTCATCTCTAAATATTTTTACAAGCTTTACTACACCTGTATTTACAAAATCATGAATGAAATGATAACAAACATCCACGTGCTTTGTCCTTTCATGAAAAACTAGACTTTTACGCATATGTAAACCACTATGATTGTCTATATAAAATGTGACGATGTTATGAAAATACCAAGCTCGATAAGCAGACCATGTAATCAAATTGATTTTTCATTAGCTTGTGTCGGTGCAATATACTCTGCTTCTGTTGAAGATAAGACCTCAATTGATTGCAAATGAGAAGTCTCAACGTGCTAAGCTCTTTTGCAATCAATTGTAGCATTATACTCAACAGAAGCAGAGTATGTTACAACAACAATAACTTATATTACAAATTATAATAATCTCATGTAAAGTCAAGTCTAAAAATTACTAGACTACTCATAAAAGAGCTAAGGCCATAGGGTTGATAGATAATCTCAGCTTAATCAAGTCACCTTTTGTACTTAAATCCAAATTTGAGTATCCTTAACAAGAAAAAAGACAATTAGGAGGAAAAATTCAAAGTAAAAGGCTATTTAGGGATTTCAATATTTGTTATTTTGCTTTAAATAGATTGTTTTCTCTAAAGCTAGGATTATCTATCTTTTGTTGAATTTGGGAGTTCTCTGAAGTTTGTTTGGACTCTAACCATCGACTAAGGATTGGAAAGAATGATCTTCCTCTCGAATTGAATATCCATTGTATCTTGTTCATTTTATTCCAAATTTCATCAATTTCGAAACTTTTCAAATATTTGCCTTGAGAGACTTCTTCTCAAATTCAGATTTCTACTAGCTGAAATTCACTTTCAGCAACAAATTATTCAATTCCACACTTTGATCCATCACATTCACAAGCCTTACTATAACCCATATCTACAAATTTCCCATTCAGAATCATTATTGTTCAGAAGGATACCATACATATCTGAATCATTCTTATATCAGACTAAATGACCATATTGCAAAACAAACAAAATAAACCAAAAAAAAAATGAAAATGTAGTATACACTATAAAGTAATTAGAATCCCTCCACACCAGGCCTACGAACTGTTGAAGATGGTGACCTCCTCACAGAACTTGTCCTATATTCCTCCAGTGTGAGAATGGAAGCACAAGTTACAGGAGGTACAGACACTCTCAGTGACATTCTGGGTGAAACTAATGGCTGGGTCGCCGAAGATGGAGGTGAAGGTGAAAAATACATTGGTGGCGTTGGGAGAATTACACCATTAAGGCTTGATGACTTCGACATCTGCCTTCTTGCAACTGATGAAGGTTCTTGCAGAGGATACCCGCAAGGATATTTGATATCTTGTAGATTAATGAGAGCTTCGACGATGGTCCTCATGGTGGGTCTTTCTGAGGGATCTTTTTTAAGGCATTTGAGAGCAATATCGGCCACAGTGCGAGCAGCCTTCGGCGGACACCGCCCTTTGATTCTGGAGTCCATGATAAGGGATAAGCGGCAATCGTCGGCGAGGAAAGGCTTGCTCCATTTGACGATGTTTCGCTCCTCTTTAGGGTGGCGAGAATCAAGATTCTTTCTTCCAGTGAGAAGCTCAAGAAGGACAATGCCGAAACTCCATACATTGCTTTTGGGTGTAAGCAATCCTTTCTCTAAAGTCTCTGAGGATAGATTTGCAGTGGCCTGGAAGAGCAGCAGCCATTATTGATTAGCTTATTGTATACTGAAAAACTCAAATATTTGCATGATCATTCATCAACCTTTATTATAACTATATTGTGAATGCTGATATGCATATTAATCATATAGTTTCATATGAGAGAAGGCCCAAACCTCATGAGCGGTGTTAGAAGACAGGACCTAGGAGAGGATTGAGGAGGAGATGGTGGAGAAAAGAGCTGAGATTAGATTGCTGTCAATCAGACGCCAAAGGTTGTAATTGGGATTGTTCGTGTCGGAGGGAATGGAGGTGTCTCCTGCAACATCAAAATCTGCTCCAGGATCGTCCGGGCTGATCTGGATCGTCCCGGGACGATTAGTGTAAATTTTGCTCCAGATTCTGTACAGAAGTTACAGGAATGATTTCCTGTAGGGATCATCCAGGCCGATCTGGGATCGTCCCGGAACGATCAGTTCATGGCAAAAGTCAGAGAGCAAATCGTCCTGGAAATTAATTATCGTCCTGAGAAATCGTCCCAGACCGATGTGGATTTGTTCAAATCGGCCGGGCCGATCAGAGTATTTTAAAGCTGAAATCAGTCATTTTGAAGAGAGAGAAAAATCAGATATTTTATAAAAAAATCCTTTTGAGGAGAGAGAAACTCGAGGAAAAGATTGGAAAAATTGATTTTCGGACGACGCCGGGCCGTTTTCGTCCGACGAGATTGTTCAAGAAAGTGTTGTACGCAAGGTAAGGCACATTCCGCCTTTCTCAATTTTCAGAACGGTGCAATTTCAACGAGTTTTCTGTCCGGATTTTATTTTTGTTAGCAAATTTCGTCCGTATTTTCCGATTGGTTCAGTTTTTACCGCGTAACTTTTGATATGTTTCTGAGGTGCCGAGTGTGCACATTTTGATTATTTTCTGGAGAATTTCGACTGGGTATTTTTGATTCCGCGGTGTTTTCTTTCGACTGCAATTTTGGGCAATGTCTAAAAATATTGTGGCAGTAGAATAAAAGTCTTATATTATTGCTGTGAATGTTCAGTGGTAATTTGGTAGAATTCTGATTCTGTCAATTTTGTGTAAATTCCGTATACTGCCGTTATACTGCCGGATTTTCGTACGATTTCTGAATTTTTCTGGATTTGCTCTGACATGACATGTTATGATTTTATATGCTTTTGGGAGCCATAAGGGAAAGGTGCTGTAAGCACAAGGGAGCTATAAGGGGAAGTTCTGAGAAGTTCTGTGAAGTTCTGAAATTCTGTATATCTGTTCTGTTCTGATGCTATGAGCACAATTGGGAGCTAAAAGGGGAAGTTCTGGTGCTGTATGCACAAGGGAGCTATAAGGGGAAGTTCTGGTGCTGTATGCACAAGGGAGCTATAAGGGGAAGTTCTGGTGCTGTATGCACAAGGGAGATATAAGGGGAAGTTCTGAAATCTGGAAGTCTCTGAGGATAGATTTGCAGTGGCCTGGAAGAGCAGCAGCCATTATTGATTAAGCTTATTGTATACTGAAAAACTCAAATACTTGCATGATCATTCATCAACCTTTATTATAACTATATTGTGAATGCTGATATGCATATTAATCATATAGTTTCATATGATAGAAGGCCCAAACCTCATGAGCGGTGTTAGAAGACAGGACGTAGGGGAGGATTGAGGAGGAGATGGTGGAGAAAAGAGCTGAGATTAGATTGCTGTCAATCAGACGCAAAAGGTTGTAATTGGGATTGTTCGTGTCGGAGGGAATGGAGGTGTCTCCTGTGAAATGGCCGGCAAGTTCATTCTCCGTGAAGTGCTGGACGCCAGATCGGATATGTGTCAGAGTGAGTTGAGTGGTGACAAGGTTTTTAATGTTTGAAATCATAAGTTTTAGAGGTGCAGAGATGACAAAGGTAGAGAGGGAGGCAAAAAGGGTAGAGGAAGGGCGCGGAAGGGATTCTTGATCCCCATGGCTGCTCTGATACCATGAGAGAAGCGAAGAGGGCAGAGGACAGGAGCAGGAATAGAACCGAGCGAACAGAGAAAATGTATTATTATTGATGTGTAATAGAATACATAGACATATATATATAGAGCTAAGTTAACCATACAAGACACATCATACACAGGTCGCTAACACCATAGTGATTGTTTCTGGTTTTCAAGCCTTTGAAATACCAATAAGGAGAAAAAGTTGAATCTTAGCTATGCAGCAACTTGGTCATTTTTTCGTGATAATATACATCACTTACCACTGAAGTGTTTAAGACCTCAGCTTCTGGAGGATAGCTAATACTTCCATATCCTGATAGCTTTGCACTGAAGTCTTTGTCTACTTGTATGTTGGAAGTTGAGAACTCATGAAACATAGCCTGTAAGAAAAAGGGAACCAATGAGAAAAAGATTGATCATGCACGCATAAATGGAGACAAACGGAAAAAAATTCAGTTCTACAAGGTCAAGTGAGTAGGAGTTTTTTGCTGTGTCTCCTCATAGATGTTAGGACAAGGAATCAAACAAATTAAAATGAAATAGAAAGACGAATATATGGAGAAAAGGTTTATCATAAAAAGATAGCAACTACGACTATTAAAGATTTAAAGATCCATGATTTCATTTTGAGTCTAGACAGATTTTATAATAGGTTGGCTCAAATTGATCTTGATTCAAGCCATACATGGCTTGATGACTTCAATCCAAGTTCAATTTGAGCTAAAAACTGTTCCAATCTTGATTAACTTTCAATTTTCTAAGGCAAATTCTTAAGTAAAGCATCCATGCATACAAGAATATACTTTTTATCCAACCTTGAGTTGGCTCAATCCAACATAGCTCATCTCAAATCAAACTTCACTCAGTAGTTGGCTCATTAAGTTTGATTCGAGCATAATCCGAGCTGAAAACCTGATCCGGTTTTCACACAATCTTCAATGTTTGAGGTAAATTCACAACCCTAGAATTAGGTCATGCTTTATGGTATGGAACCAGAAATTTAACTTGAAAGCACTGCCATATTACTCACTTTATACTAAGTTGGTAAGAAAAATGCTTCTAGTATGATTGCATAGCAATACATAATTCAAACCGGAAAAGCCAAAACAAAAAAAAAATTTAACCAGTGGCTGAACACTAACAAAGCCATTTTTTAAATTAACAGACGCATCAATAGATGAATGCAACTCAAATAAAAACTCCATAAAAGTTCTATAACCCAAATATTTCTTAATTTATTTGACATAAATTCTTAAGCAAAATCACGAGTAGCAGCAATAGCAGAAAGTTTCTTTCAAGAGCATAGAACAGGAGATGGACACTCAAAATTCATGCACAACACAAAGTATTATACTAGAATTATAGTCTCTCACCTGAAAAGGCCCTTCTTCATGCAAGAATGCGAGACCGCGCGCAGCAGAAAGGGCCAGTTTTATCCGTGCAGACCAGTCAATCGCAGGTCCATCAGATCGCGCATAGAGCAGTCGGTCTAAACTTCCATGATAGAGTCTCTCATAGACCAATATTCGTTGATCAGAACCTTCACGAGCATGGAAGCCAAGCAACTTACACAATTGGGGATGTTGTAAAGAGGCTATCGTGTTCACAGCATTAATGAAATCTTTCAGATTCTGCAAGTAATAAATATTCTAGATTCAAGACTGGTCCTTTGTTTTCAATAAATTCATGTAAGATTTGAGCTTTAAACTTGCTCAACAATACTTCTAAAAAAGGAGCTTGACCTTGTAAGCAAAAATATCAGTTAGCTTATGAAAGTGTATAAACAAGCTTATAAATCAAGATACAAAGGTCCTTTTATGAATGCATATATACCCCTCAAATAAGCATTGAAATAAACAAATCATACAAGCGGCTTTAAATGTGTCAAAAGAAGTTTCCCACTCTGAAGCAAATAACATGATCATTGTGCTTGCAAACAAGTTAAAAGAGGATAATCTGTTTATCATCTACAATCCACGGAGGAATCGAGTCACTATAAATTCTTATTTCACTCACCATGTACCACTTCATGTGTATTCTTCAGAAATGTAAGACTTAGGCCATCTCCAACCGAAAAACTCAATTTTCACTCCAAAATATAGTAATACTCCAAAATGCAGTAACTCGTCTTCAATCAAATTCCATTTTCTAACACCAAAAAATGAATATTTTGTGTATATTTTTTCTCATACTTTATTTAACCTAATTTTCAGATTTAAAAAAAAATGCGTGTGAACAATGTGACACTAGCACTGTTCACCCTCACATGAAAGGCGCCATTTTTACCCATTTGCAGGAGCAAACGACAGACGCCCAATGAGTGTTAGGCGTTCGATTGGAGATGATCGGGGCCAGAATTGAGCAAGATTCATCTTAAAGCTTGCCAAACAGATATATGGAACGTTAAATCCTAAATATTTATCCCATTTTAGCCCCGTTATTAATTAAATCCAGTATTTGTTAAATCCCATCATTTATTGGTTTTAATAAATTTAAGGATTTCTAACTCTTACATACCTAAATCCTTAAATAAATTGCCAAATAGTATATAAGGAATCAAGATTTATCTGGATTTAATAGTTATCAATTCACAAAATTCTCATATTTTTAACCCTATCAAGATTTACTAAATATGGATTTGCAGGATTTAATAAATCCAACCTGCAAGAAGCTCAACTATTGCATCTTGTTCAGGGACTTTCATAGGTCTAATTGCAAGGCGCCCGTTATCGATGTGTTCAATTATTCCAATGCGGTATAGGTGAGTACTGATCCATGGATAAAAGGGTGTTTAGAAAAACCATTTACATTTGACTTTTGTTACCTAAAAAGTCCAGACATGCCACAATACAGGTCTGCAACGGCATGCCATGAAATGGCACTTACAGTGCAGCCTATGGTAAAAGCAATAATACAAATTTTAATCACAAAGGAACGCCTTTCATATCAACTTGAAGATAAGTAGAATTACAGACAATACTTAAAAAATACAACAGCCTAAGAAAACCTTTTTGGCATATCATGTAATGATACATATGTAAGTATTACCTGCGAGGAGGGAAGCAAGCGAGTGACCGTGGCTTCAAGCTTCTTTGATCCAATTGAATCATCGCCAAATGTTGCCTTGTACAAAGTAGATGAGATACCTTCAGAAACACACCTATCAGTTGAGAAATGTTGGCATGCAGCAGCAATCTCTTCATAGGTAAAGTTCCGAAGGCCTCCTCCGGCTATGGGAGGCAGAGGCAGGGGACCTGGATTTAGGACATGGTGACCACTAGCAGTAGATTTAAAGCTTCCTATATTCTTCAGTACGCAATTGGCCCGCGGAGATGGCAATGGGAGAGGAACAGGCTTTGAGAATCGCTGCTCTTTTGATGGCTCACCTCGGGCCTTGGATTCTTCTTGGTCATCCAATTCAATAGAAGGAGAAACATATTGATCAACCAAAATTAAGCTTGAAGGAGCAGATAGTGCCCGGGCTCTGCTATTGATTGTTCGGTTGGGTTGTTGAACTTGTTTGTTTCGACCCCTAAAACTTGGAGGTGCAGATTGGAGAGACGGCCCCCGAACTTCCGGTTCAGGAAGGGCGGTGCTGATGTTCTCATTTACAGAAACTAGCTTCCTGCTCAGAGAATATGCGTTTATCTTCTTCTTGCCTCTCAAAACTGTAAAGCAGCCCATCCTGCAACTCCAGAAAGTTCAGTTTCACCAGACAGTGGGAAGAGCAAAAGTGATAATAAACAATCAAGATAAGTTTTTGCATGAAGGACACAAAGAAGCTACAATCAAAGAACAAGCTACTGAGTTTTAGTAAGATGGGATTGACATTACATGACTACTTTATAGCTATGAAAATATAGAAACCCAACCTGAAAACTCAAGAAAATAATGCACTAGCACTGGTAGATAGAGTTACACCTTAGTGTTTTTTTTTTTTGCTTTGCTTTGGGACATTTAACCCAAGATCTCTTGGTTGGTAGCCAAAGCTCCCAACCAACAGACTAAGGTGCGCTGAGTTACACCTCAGTAAAATCCTGAGAAAACTTATCTTATCTTACAGCTCCTTCACTTAATTTCCAAAGCTAACAGGGTGATACCAAACAGATACAAGAAAGGAAAATCAATTAACTTATTTTACTAAGTTAAGTAAGCTAAGATAGCTTTGTCCACCTAACATAATTGTTCAATAAGATATAATCAAATTTCGACTTTTTGGTATCAGAGAAGGCAAGTTTCAGCAAGTGGTCAAATTAAACGGCACAATCATGCTAAATAAAAAACCAAGGGCATCATCACATCAAACCAAATAATCTCTTCCCCAAAAAGTAAGACTTTGCAGCAAAAAAAACACATCCAATTCCCTTCCAATTCTCAATGGCTGCCAAAAACTTCCAAATTTAACAAAGAATATTCGAAATAGCTTACCAACGCACAGATCTTAATAAAAAAGGCAATCCCTCACCAGCTCACATCTTTCAGCATCAGAAAAGTGCAAACCCTAAATCCCTAACCTAAGCAACATGAATCCAACAAAAAAACACACATTTTGCAGACCTACCGATAACCCGTAAGCTTCTCTAGCTCCTCTAAATCCAATTATGGAATGATTTGTAAGATATTTCGCCGAATAAAACCACAAAAAAGAACAAAAACATAGGCAACCTTACCTCCGTAGAAGCTCTCCCGCTTCGCCAATCCAAACGCAAAACAGAGGAATAACTTTGAGCTATCGCCAGTAAGGAACGAGACAAGGAGGATGAAAGAATAAAGGCAGAATGCAAATAACAGATATTTAAAAAATAGTAAATTTAAATGGAGAAAGCAACGTCAGAGGCAGAATACAGAGTTGATGGAGACCAAGCGGCTCTCTGGTCAAAGCCGCAGATATAGCGAAAGCTAAAATGATGACTGCTTTTGGCGTTTTCTCTCTTGCCGACTTCCCAAAATGTCCCGCTTGTTGCGTAAAAATAACTATATTACCACTCCCAGACTCCCAGTGGACTTGTAATCCAGCTAAAAGGGAAATAAAAAAATATATTTAAAATAATATATATTTTTAAGATTTACTCGAATATTATTTAGAGTTCTAGTTAATGATGAGTGGTTAGCTTTTATCCCTCTTTTTTTTTTTCCTTAATTAATATTAATATAATTAGCTATCTATCCCACCTCTTTATACGTTGTTGTTGGAGAAATTTTCTATTCGGATCATTTTTTCTAATTCTTCAGAACGACTCTTCTCATTATAAGAGCTGGCGTTTTCAATTTAAAAATTACTGGACCCATAAAAATGATTAGACACTCTCCTTAATGTTTTCTTGGAACCTTTTATTGGTAATCCGATTGTGAACTTTTGTCACAAACTTGGCAAGATGAAGAGTTGTATCAAATCTAAAAACAGGGCCTCCTCCACTGTTATTGAAGAAACTTTAAGGAAGTTGCATGATAGGCAAAATTTTTGCCTATACCTTCTGAAATATGATCCTACTATTGTGCAACTCAATGCTGACCTTAAAGTCATAAATTTCGAAATTACTGTTCTCACTGATTATTGGTCCTCTTGGATTATTCAAAGATTCAAAGACCTAAGACGAAGTGGTTAAAGCATGAGGAAGATGATATTAATTTTCTTTATTTGAGAATTCGAATAAGGAATAACTACAATGGTGCTTCTATTATTTCG
>NW_021319117.1:0-11071 GCF_001605985.2 Dendrobium catenatum | reverse complement strand
AGAGCCTCCCGCGTGAAGCTTCTTTGGTTGCTAGCGTAGTCTTGTTTTGTTGCCTATGGCAGGCCTTTGTTTTGTAGCTGTTGGGCTATTGTACATATTCTTTTGGACGATCTTTTGATTGTGTATATGTTGATATGGGAATTATAGTAATTGTTGTATTTCTTTCTTGTAATGCAATTGTCTCTTGATGACCGTATTGATTTGATCGAGAAGAAAGATGAAAAAAATGATAGATGAATCCTTTCACTATTGATATCTGGGGCATTACATTGCTCTTATCTCTAAGTCATCACATGTTGACTCTATTGTGAATTTTAGGCTTATCTCACTCTTTAACACATTATATAAGATAATTACTAAAATTTTAGCTTCTAGGCTCAAGCATATTATGCCTCTCATTATCAATAAGTCTCAAGCTGGTTAAACATAATTGCCACGAAAAACATCATTTTGGCTACTGAAATGCTGATTTTTTTCAAAAGATGCAATAAAGGCAATTTTATGTGTGCAAAAATTAGATATTAAGAAGGTTTTTTATTCTCTTTCTAGAGATTTCCTGCTTAAGAGAATGGCTCAAAAAGGATTTCCTCCAATTTTTATTAGATGGGTTCAGGCTTATATCACCAGTGCATTTCGCTGTTTGTTTGGATGGTAATTTGGAAGGTTTTTTCCCTCCCTTCCACTGCTGGGCTTAGGAAGGGGTGTCCCTTAAGTCCATACTTTTTCTGCATTGCTATGGATGTTCTTTATTGTCTTTTGGATTCTAATGCCATTAGTAATGGTTCCGAGACATTTGATATTAATGGCTTTCATATTCCCCAAAAGAGTTCTATTATGTTGCACCATAATAATCCACTTGCCAAAGACATCTATGACAAATATAGATAGAGTGCAACCCGATTGATTGACACAATCAGATTCCACACAAAACTAATAAGTGGTAGGGAGATTGCAGTAAACAGATAATAGTTTAACAATCATAGTCGAATAACGTGATCTAGAAACCATAGTGAGATAACTTTAGGTCATAACTATAAATATTTACTTTATATTGAAATAACTACCATATGAATCATTGCTCAATATATCCATCATTCTTAAAAAATAATTCTTTGTGCCATCTATACGAATCACAAGTCTAAAATTGACAAACCTTTGGATTAGCATGTGTACATATATGTACAATTTTTTTTTTCTTTGTCTTGACCAATTTATCCTTTTCTCAATCATTTCCACCGCATGCTATCCACGCGAACAAATATGAGAGATATTTGGTTTATATTACGTATAGGAATCAAAGTTCTTAGTCAACATAATAATAGATGTTAGGTGCCATAGCGGCTTTTTTCAACAAAATTATTTCTCAAATTAGATTAGGCACAGACCTTCACCCTCATTAATAAAATAAATTAAGTACTATCAATGATTAGAGAAAATAAATCTTCGAAGTGAGCTTTCCGATCTGTTTGGGATGAGTGCAACTTATTATAAAGATAATTATAAATTTGTTAAATGAAAAAATAATTTTTTTGAAAGTTATTGTAAATGAAGCTTCAACAATAATAATAATACAAGCCATTATCCACTACGTGGGGTTGACTACATGAATCATTTTTAATATTATCGTTGTCTGGTCCCAAGTCTTGCATGAGAAAAGTTGAAGGTATTATTAGGTAGTAGACAACTAGCATAAAACTTATCGAATAATCATGACATGAATTCTTTAATAAGTTGTAAAATGCAGCTTCCTGATATAAAAATCTTTTTCAAGCAACAAAAAAGTAACATTCAAATAAACATTATAATTATATTTTGAAAATCAAAACAGTAAGAGAAGAAAAATAAATGTTAAAAGCTAAAATAAATAACTATTTATAAATTATTGAGATTTTATTTAATTTTCTTTGTTCCTCAATCCAAATACAACCATATATGAACCCTTTAGTCATTAAATTTAGCGTGGTGTGTGAGCTAGGAGTGCAATGAGTCAAGCTGACTCGTGAGCTTACTCGGATTGGCTCGTGAATCAAATTTGATGAGCTAATGAGCAATGCTTGAACTTGTATAATCAAACTCGAGCTCAAACTTGATTTATTAATCAAGCTCAAACTCAAATTGGGAGTAACTCGGATCCGATTCAACTCGACTCATTAATGTGAACTAAAGAAAGTACTTCCACTTGTCTTGATCATTCATTTCAATTTCACTATTGCACTTATTGACTCTACACTCACAATTCTAGAAGAAAACCTATTATTTTGTTTTTATATGGTGATTTATGGAATATCACCGCTGTCTTGAATATGATTTCTGTTTTAAACAAACGTTATTATGACTTGCATGTGTATAACGTTATAAAGGCTTTCAAAGAAAGATCATTAAGAAAGTCAATTTTAAATAGAAATCAAATATGCTAAAATTTTAAACGTGCTATAATAAATTAGCCAGAAAATACTGCTTCATTTGGGACATCATTCTTGATACGTCATCACGAAATTACTTGACCGGGCACGAATCTCGGCGCAAAAATCAAGTTGGAAATTTCATAAATTAAATTCGGAAGCATCAGAACTCCGATTTCACCAAGCTTATAGTCAAACTGAGCGTCTCGGAAATACGAACCCAACGACACCAAATTGAACTCAATCCGAGCCCAAATGAGCCAAAATCAAGCACCGAAGCGCTGTTGGAAAGCTCGTACTACAATTTGAGTTACCAAACGGTCTCCGATTTTAACGAGCTTATAATCGAATCGAATGGCTCGACGAGACGAATCCAATGAGCCCAAGATCGCCGGATTCCGACATCATTAAAGCCTTCAAATGGCGACGAACGGTGTATGATCAAGGGATTCAATATCAACCGTCCATTCAACCACTCCCTGTTCGCCCCTGATCTCACATCTATTTACAAGCCATGCCACTCTAGAAAAACTATAAATAGACCCCTCATTTCTCATAAGAGGGGACCCAAGTATCGTCGCGTATATTCTAGCTCGCAACAGTTTGGAGCTGTCTGTGAGAACCACTATCCCATGAACTTCAAGTATTGCTACAATGGTTAACTGACGTAGTAGTCGCATCGTTGGAGCTTCCCGCTCCAACTCCCACCAATCCAAAAATTAATCTATGAATCACAGATGCCCGATGTCTACCTCCTTTCATCCTGGGGGAAAAACGCTACCGGAGAAGGAACCTCGGGACCTTCTTTAGAAAAAAGAATCAGGAAGATGGAAAAATCTCACAATGAGATCCTTCAACTCCTGCGAGAGAATCGGCAGTCGACACTGGCACAATGGGAGGAGGTCCTTCTCCCTCGGGATCCACCACAGGCTGAAGATGTTCAATTCGAACATCTTCAAGCAGAGATTCATCTTCCTCCACCTAGAAGGCATCCTCAGTCACGACAGGATAATAAACTTGCAGATACAGCAAGTTCTACACATCCTTTACCCTTGACTCAGCAGCCTCACATTCTCCCAGATCTCCCAGAAGACTCTGCCCAACCACACATTACGAAACTCCCTCACAATGCCCTGCGTCATGAGCTACGAAGATTGGTAAGGAAAGAGTTCCCCCAAGGAGATGTGAGACAAGCTCTCCTATAGAGAGACTTCCATGAGTCATCACCTCTAATTGAGGTCATACTATAGCATCCCATTCTGGTTGGATTCAAAGTACCCAGCATTGAGTATTACGACAGAACGTCCGATCCTTATGAGCATATCGACCACTACATAACCATCATGCACATTCAGCGAGCCTCAGACGCCCTCCTCTGCCAAGTCTTTCCTGCCACCCTCAAAGAACAGGCTCGAACGTGGTTCTATTCGCTTCTGTCCGGAATGATCCCCTCATTTATAAAATTGGCCAAGGCTTTTGTCGAGCAGTTTGTAGCCAAATAAAGAATAGCCAAAGATTCTTCCCACCTCTTCGGAACCCATTAGAATGAAGGAGAAGCATTGAGGGAGTATTTTCAACAATTTTTCACTGAAGCTCGACAAATCCCAAGAGTAGATCCTGAACTGTTGAGAGGAGTCTTCCTTGGAGACCTTCACGCTGGCCCCTTCAATTGGGCCCTCATGAGAGACACCGTTCATTCGTATGCCAATTTGATCCATCGTGTGGAGGCGCAAATCTCTGCCGATAAGGCCATAAATGCTCATAGAAAGCAGTTTGAGCAAGCTAACGGAAAGTGCAAGGTTGCACTTGGGGTGATTAATTCGTCCACACAACGAAAGAAGCAAGAGAAGAACAATCTACCCCTTAGGCCTATATTGCCACGACAAGAACCTCTACAAGAGGAGTACACTCCACTCAATACAACTCGAGCAAATGTATTAATGGCTATCCTAGATCAGGATACAGTGAAATGGCAGTATCCTTTGAAGCCAAACACATGAAATCAAGATCAATACTGCCATTTTCATCGTAGTCGTGGCCACACTACCGAAGCCTATAGACAACTCAAGGAGGAGATTGAAAGACTTATCCATCAAGGCTATCTTCAATAGTTTATTCGAGATTCACCTTCCTAAGAGGAAACTCATCCCACTAGGGGCAAAATCAGCAACAGAAGCCACCGGTGAATAACCAAATATCAGTTGGAGAAATTGAGACAATAGCCGGAGGCCTTTTATTATCTGATATTTTTTTTTTGCTGTAAATGAAATTCCAACTCCAAAGAAGGCTCGTGTATATCACTCCATCACCTTTGATGATTCTGACTTGGAGGGAGTAAAAATCCCCCACTAAGACCCACTTGTGATTAATACGGAGATAGATGATCCGTGCTATAATGTTAAGAGTTTTCTTGTGGACAATGGTAGCTCCGTGGATGTCCTATTATACTCTACCTTCCTCAATATGTGACTTACCAGAGAGAAGCTTCAACCCGCAGCATGTCCTTTGTATAGATTTGATAATTGACCTGTACAAGCAGAAGGGATAATCAGTCTCCCTGTTGTACTTGGAGAATTCCCCATGCAGTCTACACACTCTATTCAGTTCATCGTTGTAAAGTCAGAATCAGCTTACAATGCTATATTTGGGAGGCTGCTTCAGTCAATTTTTGGTATTGTTGCCTCTATCCCTCACCTTAAGCTGAAGTTCCATACCCCGACAGAAGTTAGTGTGGTATGCGGAGATCAACAAATAGCTCAAAACTGTTATCTTAGGCACATCAAATCAAGCCCAATAATTACTCTAAGCATTGAGATCTCCGGAACGAGTGTTGAGTCTAGTAAATAGGTTGTTAAACCTGAGTTAATGTCCCAAGGCTACCAAGAGGGGGGGGTGAATTGGTAGTTTAAAAAAATTTAAACCCTCTTGAAATTTAAGTTGAACCGAAATGAAAATTTTCTTTTAAGTTTTTGTAGAAAACATTTTTCAACCACAAAGTTTTTAAAATCAAAAATAAAATACAGAAAAGGAAAAATAGTAAAGTAAATGACACCAGATTTATAGTGGTTCGGTCTAAACCAGACCTACATCCACTCCCCAGAGGCACCCTCTGAGTATTGCACTAATACCAATAGTGACTCTCCTTTTGCACCCACAGCAAGGCGGAGAAGCCTTTACAAAACACTCTTTCACCACTACCCGGTGCGGCAGAGAACCGTCGTCCTTTTACACAATCCCCTGTGTTGGCAGAGAACCTTACGTCCTTTCACACTCTCCTAGTGTGGGCAGAGAACCCTTCGTCCTTTTACACTCTCCTAGTGTGGGCAGAGAACCCTTCGTCCTTTCACACTCTCCTAGTATAAGCAGAGAACCCTTCGTCCTTTTACACTCTCCTAGTGTAGGCAGAGAACCCTTCGGCTGTTCACACTCTCCAAGTGTCGGCAGAGAACTGGATCTCCTTGACATATCTTCTCACAAGAATCTAGAAGGAAGAAAGAAAAGAGTGAAGTAAACCCAATTCACAAGTATAGATTCTTACCTTTAAACTCCAAGTGAAGCCTTCACGCTCTAGTGGTAGGAATCCTCCTTTGAATGCACTCTCACACTCTCTCCTTGACTCTTCTCTCAATAGGTACGAAGATAAAATGACAAAAAGATTGGGTGGCAGTCTAATTTGGACTATTTATACAAAAGACAAGAAAAACCACCCAAAAACTGTAAGTATTCAATTCTGTACGCAATGGATCATCCCATACGATCAAGGATCGTCCTGGACGATATTACTTAAAAGCTTTGAAACGACCCTATTTGTATATGTGTACGAAATATCTTCGTACAAGCTGATCGTCCCATACGAACTAAGTTCGTCCGGTATGAACGGTTATTACAAGGTCGGTTCTAGAAACTGCAGAAAAACCGTCCTAAGTCGGTTGTATCGTCTGGACGAAAATTGGTTCGTCTGGATGAAATTTTTATAGAGACCAGATCATCCTGGATGATAATTAATTTCGTCTAGACAAAAATTTTACAGAGAGGAAATCATTTTCTGACGATAATTAATTTCGTCTGGACGAAAATTTTACAAAGACCAGATCGTCCCGGACGATAATTAATTTCGTCTGGACGAAAATTTTATAGAGAGCAAATCATTTTCTGACGATAATTATTTTCATCTGGATGAAATTCTTACAGAGAGAAAATCGTCCCAGACGATATTTAATTTCGTCCCGGATGAATAGGACTTAGAAAAGTTTTCAAATCAGTTCCTATTCGTTCCATGTGCTCAATAGGAGATAACTGTCTGATCGTCCCGTACGATCTGTATAAATTTTATATGATCTCTTTATGTGTGTGTGTATATTTTTATTCACTCAATTATAATCACTCCCTTTCAAATTTAATTCAAAGAAAAGTACAAGCTTCAAATTCACAAAGCATCTCATGTTGAATTTGATTTGAAGTCTTCGTAGTCTGAAGTTCGATTTTCCTAAAATGTTAGTATACACAAGAGCAAATACAAATATTCTAAAATTGTTAGAAGATAACTATACATTTGAACAATAATGTTTGGAATCATCAAAACTATACAAGTTGCAAAAATGTAAAGTATGCAAATAGCAACTATCTTAACAACGAGGACATCCCTTAGAGAGCTTCCCTTGTAGAAGAACTCACTACTGTATCTATCTTTGAAGAATATCCTTCAAAGATGGTACATATTGGATCACTTTTCTCAGATGATGAGAAGAAAGAATTCATAGATTTTCTACGAGAAAATCAGAATGTTTTCACATGGAGCCCGACAGATATGCCCGAAATTGACCCTGAAGTGATCGTACATTCCCTTAAAGTCAATCCAGCATGCAAACCAATCATCCAGAAGAAATGAAATTTCACACCAGATCATCAGCAAGTGATCGAACAAGAAGTGGATAAACTCTTGAAAGCCGGGTTCATAAGAGAGGTGCATTATCCTACTTGGCTGGCAAATGTCGTCATGGTTTGGAAGGGGAGCGGAGCATGGAGAATGTGCATAGACTATACAGATCTCAATAAAGCCTACCCAAAAGACAACTTTCCACTTCTTCGTATCGGCCAGTTAGTCGATACCACCTCTGGACATCAGATGTTGAGTTTCATAGACACCTACTCCGGTTACAATCAAATCAAGATAAATCCAATTGATGCAGAAGCGACAGCATTTCAAACAGACAGAGGATTGTATTGTTATCGGGTGATGCCCTTCGGGCTCAAGAATGCTAGAGCAACTTATCAACACCTCATGAATAAGATTTTCAAAACCCTTATTGGACGTAGTATGGAGGTGTACGTAAACTACATGTTGGTAAAGAGTCTTGAAAAATCTCGGCATATCTCTGATTTAGAGCAGTGCTTCCATTTGCTGAGGCTTTATAACATGCAGCTCAACCCCGCCAAATGCGCCTTTGGAATCGCTTCTGAAAATTTTTTGGATTTTATGATAACCCACATAGGAATCGAAGCTAATCCCAAAAAGATCAAGGCGTTAAGAGATATGATACCACCTAAGAACATCAAGGAAGTCCAAAGGCTAAATGGGAGAATTACAGCGTTGTCTCATTTCCTGGCACGCTCAGGAGACAAGTATCTACCTTTCTTCAAAATACTCAGAGGCGCTCGCAGCTCTGGGTTCCAATGGACTGAAAAGTGCCAAGAAGCCTTCGAATAGTTATGAAAGTATTTGGCATCCCAGCTGTTACTTTCTAAACCAATGCCTAGAGAAAAGTTATATTTATACATAGCTGTTTCTGCCCAAGCCATCAATTCGGTCTTGATACGAGAAGAAAATGCTGTACAATGTCCCATCTATTATGTCAGTAAAATTCTATCTAAAACAGAAGGACGTTATCCCTTAGTAGATAAGATAGCATTGACATTAGTTTATTCTGCAAGAAAGCTAGCCCTTACTTTCAAGCCCATTCAATTGGGGTTTACACAAATCTACCACTGAAAAGTATCCTGCAGAAGCTAGAAGCAATAGGTAGGCTCGTTAAGTGGTCTGTAGAGCTAGGAGAATTTGACATCCACTACTTGCTCAGGCCTGATATCAAATCTCTAGCACTTGCAAATTTTGTAGTTGAATGCACCATTCCAGTATTCGATGTTCAACCGAATACTTTGCCTTCCCCTCCATGTTGGACGTTATATGTTGATGGGTCTTCTGGAAGTTCTGGCGCTGGAGCCGGAATTCTATTGATTTCTCCTCAGAAGATTACTCTTGAATATGGGCTCCGTCTCAAGTTTCCGACAACAAATAACACAACAGAATACGGGGCCCTCATTGTCGGGTTGAGACTAGCAATTGACTGTGATGTCCAAAACTTGATAATCCACACTAATTCCCAACTAGTCGCCTCTCAAGTGGAAGGAGAGTTCGATATCCTTAATCCCCAACTAGCCTAGTATTGCCTCCTCGCAAAGCTACTCTGAGTCCGTATAAGAGAACATCATATCATATATGTTCTCCGAGAGCAAAATATGAGAGTTGATGCTCTTTCTAAGCTTGCTACATCAACGATGGGAGACATCTATAAGAGGAGGTACATTGAGGAGATTCATTTTTCAAGTATTCAAGGTCCATGAGTCATTCAATTAATCAATGAACGAAGAGAGGTATCTTGGATTGATCCCATCTTGTCTTTTTTATAAGATGGGATACTGCCTGAAGAACCCATAGTTGCAACAAGCCTTCAAAGACGAGCAGTAAATTTTACCATCATTGGTGGTGAGTTGTATAAGTGCGCTTTCACCAGACAATACCTGAAGTGTCTCTCACCTTCAGATGCTGACTATGCACTTCGAGAAGTTCATTCTGGGAGGAAGAGCATTAGCTTATAAAGTTTTGAGACAAGAATTCTATTGGCCTACAAAGAAGCAGGACGAGCTTGAGTTTACACAAAAGTGTGAAAACTGCTAGTTGCATTCCAATCTCACCCATACACCTGCTCTGGAACTTGCATCACTTCAGAGCCCTTGGCCTTTTGCCCAGTGGGGAATTGACATAATGGGACCCTTCCCTATAGCCGCGGGACAACAAAAATTCATCATCCTAGCTATAGACTACTTCACGAAATGGGTGGAAGCAGAACCCTTGGCAAAAAATTACTAAAGCAAATGCCAAACAATTCTTATAGAAGAATATAGTTTGTCGCTTCGGTATTCCTACAAAGGTCATCACCGACAACGGGACTCAGTTTACTGGAAAGATCTTTACATCTTTATATAAAGATTTTCATATTCAGTTCGTCCACACAGTCGTTGCCCATCCTCAAGCAAATGGGCAAACAGAGGTTACAAATCGAATAATTCTTAAAGGGCTAAAGACACGCCTAGGGAAGGCTGAGGGGGCAATGGGCTGAAGAACTCCCAAATGTCCTCTGGGCTTACCGAACCACGGCCAGAACTCCTATAGGAGAAACTCCATTTTACCTCTGCTTCGCAACAGAAGCAGTCATACCGGTGGATATTGGGGTTCCGAGCAACAGAGTTCAGACCTTTGACTTCAATAACAATGAGGAGAAACTTAGGATAAATCTAAATCTTCTTCGCTCAGGACCACTGCATACCACCAGCGGATCGCTCGTCACTACAATTGGAGAGTGAAGCCTCAAACTATTTTCATTGGGGACTTAGTTCTACGAAGCATCAAAGCTGCTGGAAAATGCCCTTAGCGCAATAAGCTCTCTCCTCTATGGGAAGGTCCTTACTTGGTGGCAACTATGGTCAAGCCTAGAACCTTCAAACTGAAATATGCTAGGGGAAAATGCTCCCTCAAACTTGGAATGTGGGCAACCATCGCTAATACTATCAGTAGAAGTTGATACTACTATATGTTTGGTGTGATGTTGTTCGTAGTATTTATCTTGCTTTATGTTCCCTCGAGTAGCTATGCTTTGTATCTTTCAAGTTTTTTGTACACTATTTTTATGTCGATTGTAGAAGAACGCTTCTTTTTATATCCCTAAGTTTACTAGGGAATTATTATACTATTTTATATAATATAGTAATGTGATGTTCACTTTGTCGCTATGCTATCTCCTCTCCTCGACCTCTTCCATACAGGTTAAAATCATCAAGCAAATGCTTTGATTAACAACTTCGGATAGGTCAGGATATCCAAAAAAGATATCTCTCTCATTCGTACAAGTCAAAAGAGACTACCAGAATGTTTGAGTCTATCTCATATACTTAGAAAAAGAGAAACATCTTTTTTTATATATATAAAATCACTGAAACATCAAGTATATCATACAAACACACGAATAACAGAAACATACATACAATAATAATAAAGAAAACAAAAGTGATACATACAACATCAAAATAATTCTATAGGATCTCAATATCATCCTCGTCTTCATCCAAAGAAAAGACATGCTGCAACTCACTCTCTAACTCTTCACCACCAGAGTTTGGAGAAGGATCACCGGAAGCCTGGCTGGGAGTTAACCCCTCAATCTTCCCTCCGTTCTTATGCTGCACTACACGAACACCCTTCATGAAACCTTTGATGAAGTCATCTTCTATAAGCTCTTCCTCTAAAGCCTTCACCTCTACATCATAAATATAATCGCGAGCTTCCTGAACTTGATCCTCAACAATTATCTTAAAAGCATAAGATTTCTTGAACT
>NW_021319116.1:55323-84766 GCF_001605985.2 Dendrobium catenatum | reverse complement strand
ATAACTTTAAGAATTTGGAATGCTTTTGGACATTTAAAGAATAAATGTGTTAAAGATTTGATGTTGCTTTGGCAAAAACATAAAATTTAGCCCAATGGAATTCCTTTTTACGCTAGAATTTCCTTACTTTTGAGCCCATTAGTAAGAATATTCTGGCCAAACATAATATATTTAATGGCACAAATAAGTAGCCTCAAAATTATTAGAAAGAAGTTGAGAGAAACGATCTATATAAGAGAAGTTTGGCATTCCTAGCAAGCTGGTAGGAGGGTCACCCGAAGTAATGCCAATCTTAAGAATATAATATAAGTAACTTTGTTAAATATGATAACATAAGTTAGAGAAACACCAATTACCACTTTGAATAAACTAACTTTAAAAGTAGTATCAGAGTTGAAACATGCTATAATCATAGTGTCAAATAATTCAATAAGAAATTTGATTTACCATTTCAATCCAACATCTGTTGGTTATATTGGGAAAAACTTAATATTAAGGGTATTTTGGTAATTTTAGACAAATCAGTGTTTAATCTGAAGTTGACCTAGGATTTGATTTGAGTGAGCCTATTGCCTTCCGAAGACCACTATTTGGTGTACAAAGGGGTTTATAGGTTCTAGAGGGCTAACCA
Source organism: Dendrobium catenatum (assembly GCF_001605985.2). Taxonomy (NCBI): domain Eukaryota; kingdom Viridiplantae; phylum Streptophyta; class Magnoliopsida; order Asparagales; family Orchidaceae; genus Dendrobium; species Dendrobium catenatum. Next base: position 84,135 of record NW_021319116.1, on the reverse strand, counting down.
AGCTAAGTTCTTGGGTGTTCCCGTAAGAGGGGTCTTAAGGATAATTTCTATAATATTGAGGGAGAAAAACTTGAGTGTTAAGGATGCCCTAGGGGAGAGAAGACTGACTTCATTCAAAAATGAGAGTAGCAAGTTGAACAATTGACCTAATTCAAAATTAAATTTAAAAAAAAAAAAGTGAAATTGAAAATTTATGAATAAGCATGGTGTTTGTAAAAAATTAATATGATTTTGACATCGAGCGAATATAACGATTGAACCTAATCCATGTTTAGTTGTTAGACTTCATTGAGTATTGGTCTCTTAGCATCTTAGCTTAACACCTGAAAGCTTGCGGAGCGTTTAGGTAGTTAGACAAATGGCTTTGGTTGATAATTGAAAGCTAAAATATAGTGGATTTTTATTGGTCTAAGGCACTTAATTACTCTTATCCTCTTTTAACCCTTATATTAACATGTGACAAATCATAATATGATGGATTTGGATTGGATTAAACTTGATGAAATGATTGGTTTAATTTATGTTAAAGTAAAATAAAATTATATATCCTAAATAAATTTTAACTATTTAATAAGTTTAATTTCATTCCAACTAACCTTAGCCCAAATGAGTGATATTAATCCTCTTGGACAAATTGACTATTTTAAAGTAGTTACAAGAGATTGAGTTAAAATAAATTTGTTCTCTCAACACACTTATCTGAAATCATTTTTTAAGGTGCGGAATGATTTGGCCATTTGGTTAGTTCAATTCATTTGAAAAAGTGAATGATCCCCATTTAAGCTTAAAGAGGGGGATGTTAAAGCACTTAAAAATCTGACTTTCTTAATATAGCTAAATTTCCTAATTAGAATTTTTTCCATAATATCCTATTCTAGAATCACTATCAATAATGTAGTCCAATTTGATCAAAAGATTGTATTAAATTGCTTTAGAAAGTGCATACTCCCTTTAACAGGTGAATATAAATTGCTTAACAAATTATGCTTAAAAGTAATAGTCAAATATGGTTGATTAAGGTTGTAAAATGTTAGACTCATCCTATGAAAACTCCATATCTAATGTCAGAAGCTAATACTATGTTTAGGATCAATTAGTTTGGGATTTGGAGAGTCCTAAATCCATTTGGGTTAATGTGCACCAAATGAGCTTGGTGCAACAAATGAACTTGGTTTGAATGTCCATGATCAAATTGGTTGATTATGGTCAAATCAAAGGAAATCTAATAGTTCAATTAGGTATTACACACTTGAGACATCTTAAGTTAGGTTTAACATGATCCAGTTAGTTCAATTAACTGAATTAATCCAATGGTCAAAATGGGAGCATCCCATTTAATGATGTTATCACTTTAGAGAATTGGTATAAATGGATAGATTGGGTTCATTCAAAGGTCAATTAAACTAGATTACGATACAATCAAGCGATTAAGAATGATTGATCCCTGTCATTTGATCAATTGAAGTTGAATTGATCAAATATGTCCATAAAATCTCTTTATGGTCACATAAGCTAAGATGGGTCAATTAGGGTTAACCTACCTTATTAAGGACTAATCAAGCTCTAATTACCTATAAAAAGATATTTTAAGCCATCAATTATCATTAATTGTAATCAACTAGACTAACTGAATAAATGGGATGGGCCTTAGAATGAAAATGGGTTGAATTGGGTCCTATTGGAGTCCAATGAAACATTTCATAGAAATTATGTTGTCCTATGATATTAGCAATAGCTTCTTAGGATATATCCAAATGATAGCTTGGGCAACCCCCACCCCACCCCAAAAAAAAAGAACATTTTTGCCATAACTTTTAGCAATTAATCGTTGGTTAAACTTTGTTTTGAAAATCAAAAAAGAAAAAACAAAAAGAATATTTATTTTCTACAAAACTAAAATAAAATAAAGTAAAAACTATCTCTTAGCTACTTTTTTATATTTGTTTTGAATAGTTTTAATCACTTTAACGCTTACACATATCAAGTTTGTGTTTAAACAAAAGATTATTAAAATATCGAAAAAAATTGTAAAAGAACCAATTAACCTCCCTCTTAATGTGACATAAGCACTTTCAACAAAAATTTTGCTCTTTCCCTCAATTGAATAATAAGAGATTATAAAGTATGGACTGATATCTTGACTTTCTATGAATATGGTAAAGAGTACTAGACACAAATAAAGGTTAATGATGTTGATCAGACATATAACAGACAATAGATGTTAGTGTCATAGTCAAACAATGGTGATCCATAGATAGTCGTTGGATGATGATGATCAGGTAATTATAGTTAAACAACTATAGTCAGGCGATAAAGGGCGTGCAATGATAGTTGGGCGACCGTTGTTGGGTAATCCCAATCGCTGGCAATTATTATCAAGCAAGGCTCCAAACTTCTTTGAAAGCTCCTTCTATTTTCACGTCCCTTTCATATATAGAATATGTGTCGTCTATTTATATTTTGTAAGAATTACATTTTGATAATTTTAGCCAAATTTTCCAAACACTCAATTAGCCTATAGTGATTCTCTTGATTATTTATAGCCCATTTGTTAAGTATTTAAGTGTCTTAGATATTTGAAACTCCTAATACAATCTTTCTTTCCATATATTTGTTGTTTGATTATGGTTTTGTTGGGGGCAGCTTTCGTACTTTTTTTCTAAAATATTTTTCTAGTATAAAAATTTGGAATTTTTACATACATAACACCTAAAATTATTGAAAATACATATTTAACACCTAAACTTTTATATTTATTAATATATCACCTAAAATCCCGCTTTCCTTTTATTCTACCACTTCATTGAAGCGATGATATACTTGTAATCACTGTGAAAGGATGCCATTGATGGAGAAGATAGTCGTTGATAGTGATTTTTGATGGAAGGTTTAAACGGAATGTTAGAATTGATTAAAATAGGAGTTTTAGATGGTATATAAATAAATATAGAAGTTTAGGTGTTAAATAAAAATGCGCCGCTGGATTTTTTCACAGGTATCTCCTTTTTTTGTTACATTTAGTTAGCAGGTAGTTCTCGTATGTTTTCGAATTTAGTAGGTGTTTTTTCTAAAAATATCATTTTCTATTTATCACCTCTCTAATTCTTTTATTATAAATAGCTCCTACGAGGTCATTCGTCTCACAATAGAAGACTCAGGGAAGACCAGCAAACCAAACGATGGCTCTAAAACTCTTCTCTGCTCTGTTCATACTTTTCTTTGCTTCTCAAGGTGTGTAATTTTGTCTCAAAGTTTTTGTAAATTTATAATCCCTTTTTCCTCATATGATCTAAAGTTCAGAAATTATATTTTTTTAATATTTTTGGACTATTGCTTATAGATAAAAGAATCAAGTTTTTTATAATATTTCAATTTATTTTAATTTATGTAACGGGTTGTTTGGTTTATTGAAAAAAAAAATTTAGAATATAAAATTCAGAATAAATGGACTAGGGTGGTTGGTGGGCGAGCATAGTTCGGAACCCCCATCCCGAATTCGAATCACCTCTACTACGGCCTCACTTTTTCAACAGGACAAAGTAATAAGTGTTGGCCCGATGCCGGTGGGTGGCCTCGCTAGGTTCCGCCAAGTATTAGTTTTGCCGCTAAGCGCTTCCTTTGGAATGACTGTGGGTAGATACCCCGTTTCAAAAAAAAAAGTTAGATAAATAAGGAATGATTGAATGCAATGTAAAATTCCAATGAATTCTTTTTTCACAATTTAATTCATTTTTTATGTCTCGTAAACTCGCCCAATTTTGAATGACTTCACACCGGCCACCACCGTCACCTAGCGCCACCCTCATGTTCACCATTAATTGACTGTCAGCCACAGCCACACCCATCGTCGTTGCCGTCAGCCACCACTATCATTTTACTTTATATTTCATTTATTTTACTTCAAGCAAAATAAAAAAAATAATAATGTACTATATTTCTTATAATATGCATTTTTTTTATATTGTTTTATTTTTACATTGTATTTTTTCTAGCAAGGCCGCGTGCGCCCAGGCGTCGCTCCTGCTCCTCACCGCACTCTGCACCGAGCGTGCATGAGCCTCGCTCAATCACTCACGTCGCTTTGACACTTAGATGGCCAGACCAACTCCTGCCGCACATTGCCCGTACCGTGCTCACCTCGTCAGCACCGCTCGCTGGCCCATGCCCATGTCTATGCACCGCTGGGTCTCCTTTTTTTCTTACATTTAGTTAGCAGGTAGTTCTGGTATGTTTTCGAATTTAGTAGGTGTTTTTTCTAAAAATATCATTTTCTATTTATCACCTCTCTAATTCTTTTATTATAAATAGCTCCTACGAGGACTTTCGTCTCACAATAGAAGACTCAGGGAAGACCAGAAAACCAAACGATGGCTCTAAAACTCTTCTCAGCTCTGTTCATACTTTTCTTTGCTTCTCATGGTGTGTAATTTTGTCTCAATGTTTTTGTAAATTTATAATCCCTTTTTCCTCATATGATATAAAGTTCGAAAATTTTATTTTTTTTAATATTTTTGGACTATTGCATACAAATAATAGAATCATGTTTTAATCATATTTCAATTTATTTCAATTTATTTCAATTTATGTATCGGGCTATTCGATTTGTTGAAAGAAGAATTCAGAATAAAAGAAATATAGTATAAAATAAATTTTGGTGTTTAGTTAGATAAATAAGGAATGCACTGTAAAATTGCAATGAATTCTTTTTTCACAACTTATTTTATTTTTGATGTATTGTAAACTCGCCCAATTTTGAATGAATTCAAACCAGCAGCCACCGTCACCTACCGCCACTCTTCTGCTCGCCATCAATTAACCACAGTTACCCATCGTCGTCGCCGTCAGCCACCACTATCATTTTATTTTACATTTCATTTATTTTGCTTCAAGCCCACAATAAAAAATTTAATAATTTATCATATTTCATTTACATTACATTTCTTTTATATTATATTATTTTTACACTGCATTTTTTTTTTTCTAACAAACCAAATGACTCATAAAACCATTAGTTTTGTGCAATATTTTGAACAAACAAATTTATTTGTAATGTTGCATAGAATCAAAATCATATCATAGGGGTGTCAAAACTTGGTCCAATTTGGAATTTTTGGGTTCGGGTCAACCCGTTTGTCATACGGGTCAGGTTCGGGTCAACCTGTTTGTCATACAAGTCTGATTAGGGTTCGAGATTCTGACATATTTATAAAATTAGGTCGGGTTCGGATTGACCTGAAAATCTGAAATCAAACCAAAATTGCATGAGCACTCGCGATTTGTGAACGCCTGCACCGCATGCACACAGGCCTCGCTCTCGCTCCGCACCGAGTGCTCACTATCCTCGCTCAATCACTCACGTCGCATCGACACACTGACGGCCAGACCCGCGTCTACCGCACAACACTCATACCGCGCCCACCTCATCCGCACCGTGCACCCTCCCATGCATGTGTCGCGCTCACCGCTCTCCTCGCGTTCGCCGCTCTCCCTCACTTCGCTCGCCGCTCTCCCGCACCCCACCTACATCGTGCTCGCCCAGCCCTCCCACCCTCATGTTCGCGCCACGCTCGCACATCTCTCACGATCGTGCACCACGCCTGATTCTCAAACTGTTGTGTCCAGGTTCACGAGTAAGGTCTAACTCTGAATTTCCAACTCATTTACAAAATTGAGTTAGGTTCAGATCAACCCGTTTGGACCCGGGTCAATGTCAGATTCGACCCAAATTTGACCCAAAAATCAATTTTGACATCCCTACCGTATCATCCTGGTTCATCAATACTATATGCTCATGTAGAAACTATTACACGTTCAATATAATATTATATGTATTAATGAATAATTCACTATTTCTATCATAACGCAGGTCTTGGAGCACCATGCAGCTTATCAAACATAGTAATTAGCCAAGCTGCCACAGGCAAAACTGTGGAAGGTATGCGAGAGTATAAGGTGGTGATAAGCAACAACTGTTACTGTGCGCAAAGCCAAGTCATCGTAAGATGCTTCGGATTAAGTAGCGTCGAACCCGTCGATCGATCCGCCATTGTTCCATTGAACAGTGAGAATTGTTTGGTGAACAGTGGAGGTCCCATATCAAATACATCTCCCGTTATATTCAAGTACGCTTGGAAGACGCCGCAGGATTTTCCTCTTGTTAGCTCGAATGTGCGTTGTTGAGGAAATGTTAAAAATATATTGATATAATTTGCTAAGTTATGATTTGAGAGATATTTTGATGGGCTGATGTTTGTTTTTTGACGTTGTGGAACCTATTGGTATTAAGTATTATAAATGACTTTTTTTTTTTATTATTTTTTCATCCATACTATTATAAAAGGCATTTCCAACATTAATGCATTAATTTAGTACTAATTGTTAAGGCTGTTTAACCTGTGCTTGCTCAAATAGAGCATATTCTATGCTAAATTACTTTGCCTGCTCGACTGCCGCTGCTGCAACTAATGGAATCAGTTTTTCTACTGTTAATATCAGTCATTGATGTAATCTAGCTTGATTGTATCTCTACCGTTAAAATATTATAACAGTAGATATAAAAACAGAAACTACGGTACTGCTGAAAGCTGGGAAAAATGAAGGATTACAGTTGAGATGAATACAAGCTTTAGTATTCTTCCTTCCTCTCAGTTTTCTTCTAATACTTCTAGTTAATCTTTGTTTCGAGTGAATATTGTTTCATACATTTTGTCATTGTATCAGAGCCATTTTAGTTTTGCAACATATTCTTCGTATCTTGTTTCAATGGAAACTCCTTAGGTAAATGAGCCTTCTCAAGCTATAGGGGAGATCGGAAATAGCAGCAATAATCATATTGCAGAGACTCATATTCCAGCTCAATTTGAAGTTTCTTGCTGCAAATATAAAGAGCATGATAAATACTCCACCGACTACCGAGAACCATCTATTGTGGAGATCATACTCAAAGTATTTACTGTAAACGGATTCGAAGGATTTTTACCTGGATCTACACCTCCTCCAAAGTTTCTATTTAATTAGTGCATCTGGTCTTTCCTCTCCAAATCCTGCCTTCAATCAATGGACCCTAATAGATCAAAACCTCACTGCAGCACTATACTCCATTATTTCTTCTTCTCTCCTACCATACATTTTGAATCTAAAAGCCTATGCCAAGATATGGCAAACATTGGATAAACGTTGGATAAACACTTGCAGTCCTCCAATAATTTCAAGCTATTATAACTCAAGAGTCAACTACACCACATCACTATGAAGGATCAAATCATGACTCAATATTTGTCCACGATCAAGGCAAAGGTTTATGCTATCTCTGCTGTAGGCTCTCAAATTGATCTCGAAGACATTATTTTATACACATTAAATGGATTACCACCTTCATATCATGAGTTCAAGACAGACATTCACACAAACTTACAACCACCCACTCTTGATGATCTTTACTCACTTCTTTGAAGTGAAGAGGTTAATATTTATGCTGAAGCACCGTGGGAGGAACAACTTCCAGATGTCAATGCTGCTCTCAATACAACCTGTGGTCGCTCCTATAGTCGTGCTCCATCTCACACTTCAAATCATGGTAGAACACCTTACCGTGGATTCCGTGGTGGCAGATTCTATAATCAGCGTCGAGGTCGATCTATAACACCACTCATCGAATGTTAGATTTGGCACAAGAAGGATCATACTGCCATGCATTGCTGGTTTCTCAAAAACCTGAATTACCAGCACTCTTTGCCTTCTCAGTCTGCTTTAACTGCCAATGACACCTCCTCAACTCAAGATTGGCTACGGAATACAGGAGCCTCCTCCAACGCCATGTCGGATTATAATCAACTTCAACAGCGGCAACCTTATTATGGTTAGCAACAATTTTTTGTTGGAAATGGAAACTAACTACCTATTGCTCATACTGGACAAGGTTTGCTTCCTACTCCCACACATAAGCTCAAACTTCAACTTTATCATGTTCCTTCCCTTTCCCACAATCTTCTCTCGGTTTAGAAGCTTCTTGCTACTAATAAATCTTGTTCTATATCATTTGACTCCAATGGCTTTCAGTTAAAGGATTTGCGGACCAATCAAGTCCTGCACGATCCTAGCCGTAATGGACTTTATTCAATCAACCTCACCCCTCCATCTTTGCTAGAATCTGCTTACATCAACACTTACAATGTGCAGGATCAATGGCATCGTTGGTTGGGTCATCCTTATCATGTTACTATTGCTTTCATCCGCATACAGCAAACTTAATTACTAGTGTCGTCTATTTCTTCTTTTATCTTATCATACATGTAATCAAGCAAAAGGACATCGCCTCCCTTTGTTTAGGTCTAGCTCTACTACTTATAAAACTCTACAATTACTTCATAGTGATGTATGGGGTCTGTCTCTTGTTTCATCTATCAATGATTATCATTACTATGTTTTATGTATTGATGATTTTTCCCTTATATGTGGCTCTTACCTATGTGAAATAAATATGAAGCATTTATTACATTTTTTTCAATTTAAAAATATGGTTGAAAAACAAATTGGGCAATCCATTATCTCCCTTTGAAATGATGAAGGTGACGAATTCAACGGTATTGAATTTCAATCTTTTCTAGCTCAACACAGTATATCTCACCAAATAAGATTTCTTACTTTCTGCAACAAAATGGTGTTGTTCAACGCAAGAATCATCACATAATTGAAATCACTCGTGCTCTCCTATTAGATGCCGATCTTCCCTATTCCTTATGGGTATATGCGGCATTAACTGCACTATATCTTAACAATCTCATGCCCTCCCCAAATACATCCAAGCTTTCTCCATTCCAATTGTTGTACTGTCAACCCTGTACATATTAATATCTTTGCAACTTTGGATGTAGATGCTATCCTTTATCCCCACCTCATACCAAACACAAACTTTTCCCAACTTCCATTCCAAGTATCTTCATTGGATACCCTCATCAATATAAAGGCTATCTATGTTTCAATCTTGACTATGGAAAAATCCTCACAGCTTGCAATGTTACATTTCATGAAAATGTTTTTCCATTTTAATCCTCTGCTCGTCCTTAAATACCGGCTTCTACTTTAACTTAGCATTTCACTCCACCACTTCTCTCGTTTGTTCCCAGCTCTTTTGTGTTCCTACTCAAATAATATCTCCTCCTTCATTCTATTCCACTGTTTCAGATTCTACCTCCTTCTCTTCTCTCAATGCTACTATCAACTCTCCAACAAACTCATTTCTTCTGCCTCACAGCTCTGTCGCACCATCTACTACATCCACTCCTCTAGTCCCAACCCATGTCTCGGCACCCTATGCTCACTCATTTTAAAACATGTCATCTCAACCCTCATACTATACTAAATCTTCATCACCTCATTAATGATTAATATGACCCAACTTCATACTCGATTGCAGTTAAATATCCTCAGTAGCGTTGTGCCATGTCTAAGGAATTTCAAGCATTACAAATGCAAGGAACTTGGCAGTTAGTTCCTCCTCTATCATCTCAACATATACTTGATTTTAAGTGGTTGTTTAAATAAAGTATCATATTGATGGATCTATTGCATGCTAAAAGGACCAGCTAGTGGCTCAAGGAAATACTCAGGACTACAATATTGACTTTCATGACACATTCAGTCTCAGCGCTAAAATGCCTACTACTAACATTTTTTTTTTAGCCATGCATTTTTATTGGACAATTCATCAATTGGATGTTTCGAACACCTTTTGACATGGAAAGTTATTTGACATTGTTGTTATAAAGAAACTGCCTAGTTTTCAAGATCCAAATTATCGATCTCATATTTGTTAGCTAAATAAGGTGATGTATGGTCTTAGCAAGCGCCTCGTGCATGGTTCTCGGCATTCACTGATCATCTCTTACATTGGGGTTTTCATGCAAGTGATGTTGATCCCTCTCTATTCATTTACAAACATCAGGATATTGTCATTTTTGTTATTATTTGTGTTCATGACATTTTAGTTGTTGGAAACAATTCAAGTCACATTTTTGCTCTTTTCATCGAACTGTATACAAAATTCTAGCTCAAACTACTTGGACAACCTTATCAATTTCTTGGTATCATCATACATCTACTTCCTACTCGTTGTATATTACATCAAACAACTTATGTTAAATCAATTCTATGGAAGGAAGGCATGGTTGAATGCAAGCCGGTTGCTACATGAATTACACTTAAATCTATTATTTTATCGAATGCCTTTGACCAAATCACTAATCCTAAGCTCTACAGAATGTTAGTTGGATCACTTCAATACCTGACAATCACAAAACTAGATCTTTCATTTGCAGTCAACAAATTGTATCAGGTTATGCATTCACCTCAACAGCTTCATTTCCTTATGCTCAAGTGCACTCTGCACTATATCCAGGGCGGCACTGTGGGCTTTGGTTTACTGATCCAGCCTAAAACTCTTCAGCACTTTGCATTTGCAGACTCTGATTGGGCAGGTGATTCAATTGATTGAAAATCCACCTCTGGATATTATATATTTTCATTGGCAACACTTTAGTCTCTTAGTTTGCTAAAAAGCAATCCACAATTGCTCACTCCTCCATTGAAGCCAATTACCGGGCATAATCATCAACTACCATGGAGATCATATTGATCTGTCGCTTATTGCAAGACTTTAATTTCCCTGTTACTACACCTATATCTCTCTATTGTGATAACATTTTTTTTCAATCTCACTGGCACACAATCCAATTTTTATGCTAGAATAAAGCATACTGAGATTGATCATCACTTTATTAATGAGTGCATCCAGTCCCAAATAATTGTTGTTCATCATATCTCCACACATACATGATCAACCAGCTGATAATTAATTTCTCTACTGCATTACTGCGCCTGCTCCACTACTGCTGCTGCAACTAACGAAATCAGCTTTTCTACTGTTAATATCAGCCATTGATGTAATCTAGCTTGATTGTATCTCTACCGTTAAAATATTATAATAGTACATATAAAAATAGAAATTGTGGTACTGCTGAAAGGCTCGGAAAAATGAAGGATTACAGTTACAAGCTTTAGTATTCTTCCTTCCTCTCAGTTTTCTTCTAACACTTTTCTTCTAGTTAATCTTTATTTCTAGTTAATATTATTTCATACATTTTGTCACAATTACTAGTTTTAATTAATATAAGATATTATAAGTGTGATAAATATTATATTTTTTAATTTTTTTTTAAAAAAGTTACAAACTAAAGTTTCGTTTGGGACAACTTTTTTGCTGCTTCCTAAAGCAACTCTTTAGCAAAAAAAATTGAATTAGAAATTTTTTAATAGAAAACAATTTTAGAAAGCAACTAGAAAGTTATTCCAAACAAAACTTAAAATTTCATTTGGGATGACTTTCTTATTAATTCTTAAAACATCTTTCTAGCACAAATATTAAAATTTTTGTGCTAGAAAGCTTCTTTAAGTAGCAGTAAGAAGGGTGTCTCAAATGAACCCTATATTATATTAGATTATTAAAAAGAAGGAATACTAATAAAAATACAACAAAAATAAAATTCTTCTGGTAGAAACTAACTTAAGCATTAATGTAATTGATGATAATGAAGATAACTTCCATAAGAAGTCATTTGTGGTGGTTGAGATCTTCTTTTAATTTTTTGATAGGCTATCTTTTTTATCCCTATTGCGTCCTGGAATATTCATAGTGGTAGAGAAATATAAAATTTAACGTCCTAGCTTTGTATGATGATCTAGCACACATAAAGATAAATAGGAGGGGTATAGCATTCATTACAGGACCCCTGAAAAGGGAAAACCATGGGCGTTTACGTAGTTTAAATGAATCAACTAGTTTTTGCAGTCGATTACAAATGAGGCACTTAATTGGAGGAGAGGTCTTGGCCTGATATAGCTAATGTACATTTATATATAGTGTGTTTTATGATGGGATTTAGAAGAATCTGTGTTGACATGTTTGTTTGGTTGGCAGGAGCATAGTTGGCGTGTGATATAGGTCAGAAGGATCATAGTCATGCAACGATGGTCGAAAGGATCATAGTCGAGCAACAGAGATTGAAAGATTGTAGTTGGTAGATGACTGAGATCGAAAAAACTCTAGTTGGGTAACGTTAGTCTGAATGACCATAGTTAGCGGGTAACAGGGGTCAGAAAGGCCATCGTCGAATAAAGGTGGTCGAAATGATTGTAGAAAGCTGTTAGCTTGTGATATCCCAGAATATAATTTAGAATAATTATTCATTTATATTTTAATAAATAATAACCTGGGCTATTTAATATCATCTATCAGTAATAAACAATAAAATATATTCTAGAATTCAAAATATCAATATACACATCTATATTTATTCTCCAAAATCATATATAATAATCAATATAGAAATAATAAAATTCACATACAATAGTAGTAGAATCTATAAATAATAAAATAATATAGTACGGAAGCTTAAAAAGTAGTAAACTAGTACGAGTGTTAAATCTATAAAGCAATCATCATATTTGTAATACCAACCAGTACAGAAATAGGATAAAACATCAAATCAAAATATTAGTAAAGACTATTGAAATCATGTCAATATAATAAAATCATATAAGAGTGTACTCAAACTATAAAGGTATTCTATAAGCTATAAAAATAATAATCTAGTGATAAAAGTAGTAGAAAAATGTAATAATAATAAATCCATATAATAATAATAAATCTATATAATAATAAGAATAATACTTCAAAAATATGCATTTTAGTAGTCACACTAAACAAGTAAAAAGTTCTAGCTATTGCGGTATTTTTTAGTATTATATTCGTATCAGTAAATTATTGGCTCAGTAAATGGAATCATCATTTTTTACCCGTCGATATAATAATTATCTTCTTATAACTTCTAATCAGTGTATTATGTAAATCAGTAGAGGAAAACACCAAACGTACCATAGTATTTAAAAGAAAGTCTGTTGGCCCACCAAACTGTACAGGTTAATCAGTCTCTAATTAATAGGTCAACTAGTCTTTATTTATCTTTTAAATAAATTATTATCACAGTACTATAATAGTAATTTCATTCAAATAATCACATTTATTTTCAATATATTACAGCAAATAAAGCATAATTGAGCTTAATTAAAAAAATGTAAAAAATGTCATAATAGTACAAACTAAAAATCATACTCAACAATAATTCATATTTTCATAATTTAACCAAATTATCAGATATTGTATAAAATAATATTCTAAAGTTTTAGTTGAACTAAATCACTATTTTTAGATGTCAAAACAAATTTTTAAGTAGGCAAAAATTATTGTATTTTCAAAATCACTCAGTAAAAAATCTTGAATAAAAACTTAAAACGTTTATAATTTCAATCTTTATAACATATAAAAAGTTGCATGGTGAAAGTTTTATTAATACAAAATTATTCTTATTTTTTTTGTAATAGAAACACAAATTTGATCAGAAAAATATCAAAAATACAAAATCATTGATTAGAAATAAGGAAAAGATTTCTTTCAGCAAGACAAACAAAATTCTCAACTAGGTCGATTGACGAAAATTGATTCACGATATCCAAATCTTAAATTTTTTTTATCTCTCTTATCTTTTTTTTCTCAAATTCTTTCTCACGATTTCTTTGTTTTCCATTACCTAAGTGGAGAAAGGGATTTAAATAAAAATTTTTAAGTGGCTTAAGATATTTTAATAACATAATAATATAATATTTTTTTAATCAATTCTTCTATATAAAATTAAAATAAATCATATTAGGACTTTAAAAAGTATAGAAAAATATCTTTAAAAAAATCATTTTATTTAAAAAATATTGGTGAAATCAATTTACAAAACAGACACTTTATGGTCCTAAAATTCTCACTTGTACCAACAGGTGTCAATTTCTTAAAGATTTTTATCAGCCCCAAAAATTTACAAAAAAAAATCAAGTAATTAAAATAACACAATCTCAATGCTATGGCAAAGTCGTTTTTGATTTGGACTTATAAATACCCCATTAAAAAAATTATTTGGCAAAGTCAACATACGGGTTGTTACACAGTTGGTGTTCGGGCATAAGTTCGGTGTCAGTTGGTGTTTGGGCTTATGTTCGGCAACAACTGGTGGTCACGCGAAAGGCTGATGATGTTCGGTGATTGGGCAAAAGTTCAGTGACGGCCGGTGGCCAGGAGGAAGTCTAACGAAAGTCCAGCGTTGATCGGTGGTCGGGTGGTGGTCAAGGAGGAGGTTGGTGCCAAGAGAACTCTGATTTCTCTTCCTTTTCCTCTTCTTCTTCTCTTCCTTACTTGGTCCCCTTTTAATGAAGATTGAGGGGCCTATTTATAGTTTGTTTAAGAGTGGCATGACTAGTAAATAGAGACAAGACCAAGGGCATGTTGAGAGTTTTTGAATGGATGGTTGATATTGACTCCTCCCTTGATCATATACCTTTCAATCTTTCATCAAATGTTTGATTGTCTTAATGATATTAGAATTCGGTGATCTTGGGCTCGTTAATTCGTCTCATCAAGCCACTTGATTCGACTACAAGCATTTCACATTTAGAAACTATTTGATCATCTAATTTATTGTTTGAACCTTCTAGTACCCTTTGGGTCTTCGATTTGGATTCATTTGGGTTTGGATTGGGTCGAACTTGGTGTCGTTCTGTTTGTCTTTTTGAGATATTCAGTTTAACTATAAGTTTACTGAAATTGAAGTTCGGATGATCTCGAATTTAATTTTGAAAGTTTTCAACTAAAATTTGCCTTGAGATTCGTACCCGATTAAGATTAATTTTTGTTTATATCAATCCTTGATCAATTACATGCCCTTCTTGAACAGATGTCAGATGATAACTATAGAGTACAGAGCACATCATCACAGAACTTCACCACTGTCCACTGACCAATTATACTCTTGGAGACCATGTAGATGGTGTTAGGAGGAAGAAAATCTTTTTTTTTTTTTTTATTTACTTGGCCAATTTAGTCCAAAATAAAATTTCAATTGTGTTTCTCTAAGAAAAAATAACAAACATAGTTGGACATTAACTACTATTATGTCACGTATAAAGTCAGATTCTTCAGTATAAGTTATATGAGAAAAATAAATTTTTATATTAGTTAAAAATTATTTGTTATAAGTACATGTGATTCATATATAATATCAAAATTAAAAGTTATGTTATTTTAATTGTTATATTATGTTATGTCTTAAAAAGATCACTATAAGTATAAGGACTTTATTAAGAGTTGTTAATATGTGTGAAATATGATTAATCGGACTGTATTATTATCTCAGACCTCAAGTCTATTTTTCGTGCTCGCTAGGTGGTGCGAAGGATTTACCCCTATTTTTTTTTTTAGTATAACGCCTCGACCTTGTGTACCCGCGCACTAGGCCATGTGTACCCGAGTGCCCATTGATATGTACCCGAGTGCCTAATATTGTGTTCCCGAGCGATCCAGTGTTGCATTGTTTGCTAGGAGAAGTACCAAAGAGCTACAGTACCCTAAATTAGGTGCTGCAGCGCTGTGTAGTGCCGCAACGCTGCAAGTTTGAGCACACCAGTGCTCCAATATGGCGCTGCAAGGCTTCGAGGGGGACTGGACAGACTTCTTTCTCATTTTTTTCTAAAGGGTGTGGCATCCCTTGGTGTTATTTAATTGCTTTCTTCTTCTGTTTAGAGTGTGAGAACGGTGTAAGAGAGAAGAGAAGCAAGGGGGGAGAGAGAGAGAGAGAGAGAGAGAGAGAGAGAGAGAGAGAGAGAGAGAGGAGAGAGAGAGAAGATATATGTACTTTTTTTATCCATTTTTATAGTGAATTTTTTGGTGTGACGTGGCTATGTGATTTTTTTCTGATTTCAAGTTTTTTTACTTAAATCATGTTGTCCTTTTTCTTCTTATTGGTTTAGTTATGGGGTTTTACTTCCATCTCCCAACAAGAGGGACATTTGAGCCATTTGAAAAAAAAAGAAGAAGAAGATATGATTACAAATGGAAATAACTAAGTTTATTGAATATTTATTTATTAGCATTGAATCATTTTGACAACTTAGAACAGAAAGTATCAATTAAACCATTAAAAACGAATTAGATGATTAAAATAGAAATAGTTGAATTTATTGTGAATAAAATGAATAAAATGGATATCAAAGCATAATACTCAAAGTGAAAGCAAGAAATCTAAATAATTAAAATATCATAAAAATTTTCTTTAAGCAATGCAAAATACTAAATAACATTGAAATTAAACAAATGCTTCTATTTTTAATTATTTTAATTGATTCATTAAATTTATTTTATTGGTTTTGACTAAAGTTATAATTATAAACTTTTTAATGAATTTTGAATGTAGTCCTCTAAAAAATTTTAAATAATATATATTAAATAAGTTTAATTATTTAAATAAATTATATGCATTTATATATTAAAAAAATTAATAAAGATAGAAGTACATAAAAGTTTTTATAACTTTATAGTGAGTTATATATAAAATTAATATGACTTTTACATGTTAAAAGTAAACCACACATTGAAACAAACAAGATAGAAGAAAGCAATAGAAAAGTACACTAAGATTTATAGTTGAAAAACCCACAAATAGAAAAAATATCATGGAGCCCCATCAAGTACACCAAGAAATTCACTATAAAAATTAAGATGAATTCTACAAATCTCCCTTCTTATCCACTCTTTTGTCTTTATTCAGTTCCTATGTTGTTCTACACACAAAATAGACAAAAAGATGTACTTCTATTATACCAAATGATTCAACTCTTCAAGTGCAATAAGAAAAAAATGAAAGAAAATTGCTCAACCCAACCCTTAGCATCACTCCACTAAGGTCTGAAGCATCGCAGCACTCCACTATCTATCTACTTTGCAGCGTATTGGCATTGGGGCCTACAAAGCTGCAGTCTTTTACCTATTGTATCCAACCATAGTATATAATGTGTGCTCAAGTATACATGCAATACCGCGACGTTGTACAGTCATGCATATAGGAAATTTTTTCGGAGGCTTTGCCCCAAAACCCCCAAGCATGGGGCTTGTTTCCATGTGTAAGCTCTTCATCAAACTCAACCGACGGAATTGAGATTTGAGTCAACGGTACAACCAAATTAATTGACACAATCAGATTTCGCACAAAACTAATATTACATATAGTATTTTGAGGATTAAAAACTATATAATTTTAATTAAAAAAACTATAAATTAGAAAAATCACAAACAAAATGTAAAAAAAAAATAATTACACTACAAACTTTATTTAAAATAAAATTTCATAAACCACCCTTCTATACAATATAATATGTCTCTAGCCAACCTGAATCAATAAATCATTTTCATCTAGCTTTTCTTGCTTTCACACACATGACAAATCATAACTCATATACTAGTAGTTATCATATCATCCCGTACAATTATTATAGTAAATAAATCCATCCAAGGCGCCCTGTCAGAATGCATGTATTATATCTAAATATTGCATTACGAATCAATAAACAATACTTCAATGCAAATAATGTATTTCATATCTATATTAGTCCCTAAACATTTTATTCATGCTTTTGTTCTACTCATTTCATTAAAAAAATAGTATACATACAAAACTACCCGATAGAATTTCAAAATGCTCCAGTCGAATTGTTCAAAATAATGATATCAATCATATATGTGTGTGTGATAGAAACTTACTAAATCTAGGGATAATGCATTTTAAATAGTTTTGGGAGAATGGAAAACTACAAAAATTGAAATCACCGTAGAGTAACGAAAAATATCACCGTAGAGTAGCAAACTTTGAGTTGTTATTGATAAAAGTTTCTTACCCTAATAAAATCACTTTTTGTAGTCAGAGCAATGAAAAATATCAACTCAAAGTCCGCCTTCTCTCTCCTCTCTCTTCTCAAATATATATCTTTTGGCGACCGAGAAACACAAATGAGAGTGGTATGGGGATGGTGAAGCTTTCAATAAATGCAATTATATATTTTTAATATGGGGACGGTTATATATATATTCATAATCCCCCTTTTATCGTCGGTCAATTACTAACTGAAGTGTGATGTTGTTTTTTCATCACATGTTGCTTGCCCAATAAAGAGTCGATAATTGCCAATGTGAAATGATTTTGAATATGAAGCACGTTTAGGAAATCCTGTAAGAGGGGGCCGACCATAGTTCTTTTGCCTCGAATTTTGTAATGTTGATGGTCTTCAATCATAAGTCATAACACAATGCTTTAATATAGATGAGAAAATAAAAGTTTTTCCTCTAGTTTTCTTTCTTTGGTAAGTGGGAATGAGAGCCAAGATTCCTTTGAACTCCTCATGGCGGTGCTTGTCCTCTAATGCCTCACAGTCGCACATGACCGCGGGCATTCGTTGCGTTTTTAGTCATAGTTTCCTTACTCCTTATACTAACCGTTTGTTATTTTTACCCGCCGCCACTTCCCATCGTCGGAACCATCCTCGTCCACTTCCTTTCGCCACTCTTCTCCACGCGCTCGCATCGTAGATGCCTAGCGTGTCGGCCCGCTGTTCTTCCTTTCTCCTTCCGTCCACGCCAAGTCACAGTTCTCCTCTTTTTGGGTCTATCTTTTGATCTTTTAAGAAGTTGAGCTCATCGAAGCAAGAAAGCGAACACAGCAAAGGGAGGGAGAAGGCGAAGAAAAAGCGAGGAGGTCAAGCAAAGGGTACGACCATGGAGGCGTGCTGCTCCTCGTCCATCTTGACCGTTCGTCCGATTGATGTTCTTCGCCTCGCCCCTCACCGTCGCGCTAGCCTCCGTCCCACCCAACCGGCGGCGTCGTCGTATCGGGCGTCCCGAGCATCCCTATCTAGTTTCCGTCCTGGCTTCCTCCATCCCAACTCCAATCCCTTATTCGCCCGTCGAGCAAACCCTACCAGCAGCTCCCGCCGGAGGTGGAAGCAGACAATATCCGCTGTGTTCGAGAGATTCACTGAAAGAGCGATTAAGGCTGTGGTGTTTTCCCAGCGGGAGGCAAAGGCCCTTGGAAAGGACATGGTCTTTCCACAGCATCTACTTCTCGGCTTGATTGCTGAGGATCGGTCTCTGGACGGGTTTCTTGGATCGGGGATTACTGTTGGACCGGCACGTGATGCCGTGCGGGCAATTTGGAACGATGGGGCTGCGGCTGATGAGGATGGGGCGGAGTCATTGGCGTCGAACATGCCCTTCTCCATCAGCAGCAAGCGAGTTTTTGAGGCTGCCGTTGAGTTCTCCAGGTCAACGGGATGTAATTTTATTGCTCCCGAACATATTGCCGTCGGGTTATTTACATCTGATGATGGCAGCTCCGGGCTCGTCCTGAAAAGGTACCGGAATCATCGCCGTTTCGTAGCTTCTTTTCAATTACAATGTTCTGTTGTTAGTTATAACTAGATCTATCTTTGAAATAGCATTGGCCAATGCGGCTTTGCGTTTTTCTATGAATTCTTTTTTCGGCTTCATTCATCGTGATTAGATGAGAATTGAGTTCGTTCTGGGAAAAAATTGTGATAGGAGGGAATCAATTGTTTTTTAGTTTGTTAAAGTTTTCAGGGCAGGCTTCCTTGTTCTGTAATTCATTTGGCATGAGCCAAGAACTGGCAGTGCTCACGCAGACACACAGTACCACTCTGGCTTTATAAGGAATTTTCTGAGTTCTAGATAATCAGTTGATGCTCATCATTTGGTAAAAATATTCAGAATAATGCACATGAATTTGCTTTTAGCATATGTCTGATCCATTTTTCTGAGAAAAGGAACGAAAAAGGCAATGCTTTAGGGCATCCCCAACCGAAAATCTCATTTTTCACTTCAAAATGCAGTGAATTTAAAAAATGGCATGATTCATCTCTAATCTAACTCCATTTTGCGCTCAAGTATCCGTCTTTCTCCTTCGCGAGTTTCTTCGGCAAATCCAGTAGAGACAGAAAAATAGCGAAGGTGAACATCACACTGTTCACCCACAACCAAATACCAGAAGTTTTGTCGTTCGGCTGGAGCTCGCGAGCGATGTCACTAATGCATTTGGTGTTCAGTTGGAGAAGGCCTAAAGGAGTTACTTTGCCCCTCGATCCTACCGTGCCATCTTGATATATGTGGTTTCCTACTTTCCTTATGATAGGAGGATGAGATTTGAGTAAATGGCTAGGTTGTCTTATATGTAACTTAGGTTACAAGTTATATCCTTGGAAATTATGTATCTTGCTCTAGAAGTTTAATACTGTCTACACCAAACACTTCCAAACTTTGTATTCAAGGGAGTATCATGCACTGAGTGCACTTTTAGTTTCCTCTGATCTTCCCCCACAATGTTTGCATTGGAAGATTTTGTTTGAACTATGTAGGGATTTTATGTGAGCAGCATCAAAACCAAAAACTGGAATTTATCATGGAAATTACAATGCTTCTTATTTTCCCTCAGAGTTTCCCACACTTTTAAGGTTTATATGGTGAGGTACTGAGGTTGTTGTCATTTTTAATCTAATGATCACACAAGTTCAAGTCATGATAATAAACTTTTGCACTATAGGCGAAATGTTTAACATACTAATTCCTTTAGGCCCCTACATTGACTGGGGCTTCATGTATTAGGCACATCCTTTTTGTACGAATTAAAAAAACTGTTATGATTTACTTGTGGTTTAAATTGTAGGTCATGGTTTCACGAACATCCAGAAAAGCAGCTTTACTTTGTAATGTTTTCATCTTAGTGGAGCTTTCACCCTTCCTCTTTCTGGCGTGATAATCTTTCACCCTTAGTTTCGCTATGAGTTTCAGGCAATTTTAATAGATGAAATTCATTTTGTTAATTTCGAGATATTATTATTATGGTGATTTACTTGCATTCTACAAAATTCTTATGTATTTATGTATCTAGCACCTAAATTCGTATATTTATTCATATATCACTTATGTGTCTAAATTATATCAAATCATATATATGAAAAGACATGTTTTACTTTAATAAGTTGATATTAGTGGTATTCTTTGTGTTTAAGAGATTTGAGTGTTATATAAATATAAATATTTAGGTGTTATGTAGAATCATTTGAAAGTAGGAAAACTACTCTGAATTCTAGTGGGTAGTACTTGATCTTGTGCTGCTGGTGGCTACCTGTTGAGGTTAGTCTAGATTTAGTGTGATCTGCGGTATGGAGGAGGTTGTGTTGGTATTGGCAAAACACCAAAAATGGATTGGATTATAAGATTATTTTAGGCTTGGTTTTTTTTTTTTTTTTTTTTGTCCATGCAATAGAGATCTCTTTAGTGTTTCTGCATTCTGTAAATTTTTGCATTACAATGACCATGATTGGATGATTACTGTAGATTGGGAGCTGATGCCAATAACTTAACATCAGCAGCACTTTTGAGACTTCAAGGAGAACTCGCTAAAGATGGCAGAGAAACATCAAAAGTCTCTTCAAAGATGCGGCAAAAATTGCCCAGTGGTAAAGCTGCACGAGCGAAGCCTCCAGAGAAATCAAAAGGCTAGTTTCGCTCTAAATTCATTCTTATTGTGATAATTTTTTTGTTAAGCACCTTGTATTGCAGATTTATTTATTTATTTATTTTTTGTCATTTCCAGATAAGAGTATCTTGGCTCAGTTCTGTGTTGATTTAACTGCTTGGGCTAGTGAAGGGCATATAGATCCTGTAATTGGTAGAGATATTGAGATTCAAAGAGTTGTTCAAATCCTTTGCCGAAGAACCAAAAACAACCCTATTCTTCTGGGTGATCCTGGAGTTGGCAAAACAGCAATTGCTGAAGGCTTAGCACTACGAATATCATGTGGTGGCATTCCAATTTTTCTTTCTGTATGTTTTCTATGATGCATTCATCATAAAATATTTTATTATTTCTTGTTTGTAGCTGTTTTCTCGGTATATGTTAGTCTTTCAAATAAATGTTTCGATTGGCATTTCTCGTTGTATAGGGAAAGCGCATAATGTCACTGGACATAGGCTTGTTGATGGCTGGGGCAAAGGAGAGAGGAGAATTGGAAGCACGTGTTACAGGTTTAATTGCTGAGGTGCAGAAAGCAGGTCATCACGGCCCATGTTTTTTTGTATTTTGGATGCTCTAATTAAAGTTTATGTTAAACTTGTTATACTGACTATTTATGTTAAATACAGGCGATGTGATACTCTTCATTGATGAAGTTCATACACTAGTAGGATCTGGCACAGTTGGGAGGGGGAACAAGGGATCTGGTCTTGATATTTCAAATTTGTTGAAGCCTGCCCTTGGACGAGGTGAATTGCAGGTATTTCCTTAACTTTGAGTTGAATTGTTTAATGGATCCTCTGTTAAAATAATCTTTTATAATTGTTCTCTCTACTGGTTATTTATAAAGAAAGCATACTTTTTTCTAAGTTAAATTTTAATATTTTCAAGACATTCTTTATGGCTCTTTCGTGTTTTATGCATTAGCCTCATTCGAGCTATTGGGGTTTCTTCTAAATCTTCATTTATTTAGCCTATTACGTACTATTTGAAGTGTTAAGTTTTGCTCATTGCACCACCTAACCATGTTACCTTTGATCTATCACTTTGCTTTATAATACTTCTGCATTAATTTTATAATCCTGTCTTGTAAGTGGTTGAATCTACCCTACCTTGTAAATGTTTAAACTTTAAACCAGCCAAATTATACTATATTTTAAATAGGTATTATGCCCAACATCTCTTTAAAACAACTATTTGTCTTTATTATTCCTTGTTGTACTCCACATTTATCTTAATAGTCTCGTGTCCTCAACATTCAACTTGGATATTTGCAGCTTCTTTATTAGACAGCTTTCAAATTCGTTTAGAATAGTAAATAGTAATATTCTTGATTAAGATACAATTATGCTTTGCTTACCTAATTAAATGATTGAAGGTGTTTTCACAATTTCATGAACCTATACATTTTATTTCAAAAAAATAAAAATAAAAACATGGTCCTATAACTTTGTGCTTCTTACTATTTATGATTTCATTTTTAGAGACTTGTAAATCAAACTGCTCGATTATTTCTTATAATTTTTCAAATCTCATATCTTATCTGGTCCTATAACTTTGTGCTTCTTCTTCAAAGTTACTTCAGTCTCTTTTTTTTTTTTTGGGATCAAATCTTCTGTAACTGTAAGCATCATAATTTAACTTATTTTGCTTCTCTAAAATGTATTAGGCCCTCCCATCTCTAAAATAACATTTTCACTTTATTCATCAATGTTGATCAAAATCTCTTGATCTATTCTCTTGCTTAGATATTTCTTTTTTTATTTTTTAAGTTACTCGGTTCCAAACCCACTGTGTCAATCTTCAAGAGCTGGAACTTTAACTCTGCTTACCACTTTCTTTACATTTTTTTTTTTATAATTTTTTTGGGCTAGTTACACTTGCATCCCTATAAATAGTTAATATTATTCATAACTCTCGTGTGTTTTCTAAATTTATACTTATCTCCCCTATTGTTAGATATTATGTTAAATGCTAGCCCAAATACTTTTGTTTTAAAATTACATTAGTCTCTTCTATTATTAGATATTATATTACTTGTTAACCTAAATCTGGCAATTAATGAATTCAGGAATGGATGTAAGTGTAAAAAAATAAAAAAGGGATGGATGTAAGTGTAAAAAAATATAAAAATAGAAAAAAATTTAAAAAATAGAAAAAAAAAGGAATGGATGTAAGTGTAATTTCAAAAAATGTAGGAGAAGTACATATAATATTAATTATCTATTTAGGAGGTAAATGTAATTGATCTATTTTTTTTTATTTGAAGACTTTATTTTTTGACATTCCTTGACAACAAGTTTCTTGGGCTTAATCATTTTTGTTCCTCCAAATCTCCTCAGTTATATGCAATATTATTTAAACTCTCCTAGAACATTTATGGAAATTTTTTAATATAATGAAATATAGTATTTTTGGGTAATTTTTTTTAATATATATACCCTATTGTATGGCTTTGTGCTGATGATATTCTTTTTGTTGATGATACTAGAGGGGAAGTTGAAGGAAAACTTGAATTATGGAGATCAATGTTAGATTCCAAAGGTTTTCATTTGAGTAGATCCAAAACTAAATACATGGAGTGTAATTTTAGTAATAGATCTAGTGGGGAGATTGTGGCTTTGGGCGATCAAGTCATTAAAAGGAGTACACACAGGTCTATTGTTCAAAGTGATGGTAAAATAGATGGGGATATTATTAGTTGAATTCAAGTTGGATGGTTAAAGTGGAGGAATGCATCAAGCCTATTGTGTGACAAAAAAGTAGCCCTCAAACTTAAAGGAAATTCTATAAGATGGTGGTGAGACCTATAATATTTTATGACTTGGAATGTTGGCCATTAAAAAAGAAGCATAAAATTAGGTTGAGTGTTGTAGATATGAGGATACTCGTATGGATGAGTGGCTTCTCTCTTAGAGATAGAATGCAAAATGAGTATATCGGTGAAAAGGTTAGAGTAGCTCTAGTGGCAAATAAGATTAATGAGTCATCTTAGATGGTTTGATCACATAATACATCAGCCTTCCAATGACTTGGTTAGAAGAGTAGATGTATTAGATTTAGCCTATATTAAGAAAGGTAGAGGAAGACCTAAGAAGACTAGGTTTGAATGTATTATAAATGACTTTTCGTTATTAGATTTAAATGAGAATTTGACTCTTAACAAAACACAATGAAGAAAAAAGATTCATATAGCCTACTCCACATAGTGAGATAAAGGCTTAATATTGTTCTTATAATGAAACATATTGTTTCACATTAATTATAATTCAACTTTAATGTTCCAATTTTTGCATAATTCATCCTGTTATAGCCTTAACGCCCATTTAAATCACAACTAACATTTTTTTTCTCTCTTCCTCAAGTATGTACTGTTTGCCAACGTATTTCTTTTCAAAACTAATTTTTTCAAACGTTCGTTTTGACCCTCTTGAGAATAAGCACTCAATAGGGTTGATAAAATTCCCACCAACAATTAACACAATAGCAATCACTCTATCATTATTTATATTCACCTCAATAGTATTGTTTTTCAAAGTTTTCCATTTTTATATCGACTTTCTATTGTTAGATTTCCCAACATACAGTAGCATATAATATTCCCCACTGTCCATGAATTTTCTCTTCCTTTAAATTCTTGTGATGAGGACATCGGAGATCAACGGTTATGATTTTGAGTTATTTATTTATATGTTTCATGTACTAGTTTATTTTATATAGTTGTTTTTTCATTTATACCTTTACGGGTGGTCATGTAATATTGTAGGCCGAAGGGCATTTTAGTCTTTTATTTCTTTTCTCTTCTTTAGCCTATTTATAGGCTAGTTGTTTTGTATTATGGGATGATGAACAAAATGAGAATTTCTACTTTGATCTCTTTGTGAGTTCTACATTTCATGTTCTCTTTGTGAATGCAAACCTCCACGATTTCTTAGTGAGTTCGTAGGAAAAGCTATATCTCTTTGTAAGTTCTAGGTTTTTCTTGTTCTTTCGTTTTCTTTTAGTTCTCTTGATCAATTCGTTGTTGTGAAGATTTGGATTGAAGCCACTAGTGGGAGATTAGAGATTCATGCATTGGATCCCGAGAAGTTTCCCCACAATCCTCCCTCCCTTGCTCTTGCCGCCGCCCCTTCCCTGGATTGTCTAGGCCGCCGGCCTGCAGCCCCAATCCGCCGGCCAGCAGCCACCGGCCAGCCCAACCCGCCGGCCAGCCCACCAGCCCGCCGGCCCTCTTTCCCCCCTTCCTGTCGCCGCCTCTTGCCCCTCCTTTGAATTTCAAAATTGAGATTCAAATTGTTATGAGTCGTTAATTGTTTCCTAAATTGCTTCCCTAAAATCATGCCCTCAATTTAATTGGATTTTAAATTTCGAATTTGAAATTCGAATTCAATCTAATTGAATGCCTTTAATTTAGGAAACTCCTCTTTAGAAAACTAAAATTTAATTTCAGATTTTTGTTAAAACTGAAATTAAGATTGTGGTCCCCACTCAATTGAAACTCAAGCCTCTCTCTCTCTCCATATGGCCGGCCACCTCATCCCATTGCTTCTCTCTCTAATTGCCACCTCACCACCACTTAAATACCTCTTTAATGTCTCCTCTCAAATGGTTAATTCCAGATTTCCTAAATGGTAATTTTAGATTTCAAAAATCTAAAACGTGAAACGGCTCCTTCCCCCTTTCCCCCCCCCCCCACGTTTTTCCTATCTGTCAATTCTGGAATTTAATTCCCATTGGAAATTCTCCATTGTTGCTGGCTGAAACCTCCCTAGACTCATGCGTTGGCTCCCCCCCCCACCACCACTTAATCCTTCCCACTCCTGAAAACATTGAGTTTCCTACCTCCTAAACCTGCAGCCAGAAAATTCCAGCCTTTGCCATTGCATCCACAACAATAAGAAGGCCTCCCAACTGCTGTCCAGGACTTTCACAAGTCCTCCAAGTGGTTGTCCACAGTTTTTTACACGACCAACTGCTGTCTCTGCTCTCAAAGCTGCTGTCCAGAAGATTCCCGCAGCAGTTTGCTGCTGTCCCATCCACTCCGGGAGCAACCATTAAAGGCCCGACGGCTGGGAATCGTTTTCCCATGTTGAAGACTCGCTGCCCAAGAAGTTGTTCGTGGATTGTGGCTGTCCAAGTCATCCAAGAAGCTGTCAAGCACCCCCTACGTCCGATCTAACCAACAAAGCATCACTGGAACGTTGTATTACTCCTTTCCTTGGGTGAAACTCTTTCCCTAACGCTCTTATCTTCCTAGTTTACTCTTAGTTTATGGTTATTAATGGATTCATGAAGATCATGTCAATTATGCGCCGCTAGAACCTAGTAATAGGAAGAGTTATGTGAGGGATCTTTCATAGACTAATCTTATTATTAGTATTGGAATTTATTGTTGGAACGATCCATGTATGCAATGTCGGATTAAGTTGGCTATCTTTTTGAACTTCACTTTTATTCATGTGATTTAACTTAAGCTAAGTGCCTTTTAATATTTATCTTATCGTTCAATTCCGCATAAGATCTTGCCTATTATTGCCTCTAAATCTAAGCGTGCAAACTTTCATTAAGAAAATCATTTTCGCATGGGATTGTTCCACATCATCTTGGTATCAGAGCATGGTAGGCATGCATGACATGTTAGAAAAACATCCTAGGGTCTGACCTTGCATTATAGTTTAATTTTGCATGCATATCATCGCGTAGCTAAGTTTATTCACTGCTGTAATTGCATTTCCTGCACCCATACATTGGCATTTAAGTCGTCCTAGTGAGAGTGTGAGTGCAGCCTTTTGACTTACATCATTTCTAATTGCTTAGGACAATTACACCCTTGAGTATAGCTGCTGTCCACACTGTTTCAGCTGCTGTTAAGCATCCGTTAGTGAACCTAAGTCCTTGTTTAAGTGCTGTCCACTCCCTCGGACCCTTCCAAACACCCAAACAACTTCAACAACGGCTGAACATCGCTGTCCAGAAAATTTCTGCAATATTTAGAGAGCTTTAGGTGACCCCAACCTAGTGTTTAGGTGCTGCCCACACCCTAAAAGTCATCCTAAACACATAGGCAACTTCCCCAACTGCTGTAGATTGCTGTCCCCTATATTCCTGCACCTATTAGCATCCGTTTGGAAGAGTTCTAGGTAGTATTCACTTGCTGTCCACGTTCCAGAGTCCAACCTACTTGCCTAGATCGCTTAAATTAGTCTTGTAGCTGGCTGTCCTGAGTTCTTCTGGCACCATACAACCACTCGTAATGGTGTTTTCTCCTGGGAAAGTGTTGTCCCTTACACCCATTCTTCATTAAGAATCACTTGACACTTCCCAATGGACCCGATAAGACTCTAAAAGAGTTTAGATGATATCGTTAACCTAATGGGTAATATGACTAAAATTATGATGGAGAAACCCATTGACTATCCTCACTCGAATTATGTGTCCCACTCTGCTTTTCAACCTAGATCCGAGTTTAAGCCACAACGACCTCACTTTGAGCCACATTATCGTCTACCCACCTTTGATGGTTCCTCGGACCCTTACTACTTTAGGGAATGGGTTAGACAATTAGAGGACTATTTTGAATCGCATGAAATCCCTAATTCTCGCCAGTTTAGCATTGCTAGGTCACACCTGAGCGGTAGTGCTCTTCAATTTTGGGCAATATTGGAAGATCATAGAGAGTCTCGCGGTGAGTACCTTACTTGGAAAGACATGAGGAGAGAACTCAACTTAAAATATAGACCCTCTACCTATGGACTCCCTGCTGGTTCTAAGTTTAGGTCACCCCCTGCCCATCAAACCATTGGGTATTACACTCTCAATACCCCTACCCCTAGTGACCATCATTTAGAGCACCACCCTACCCCTTTTTGCAAAACAAACCATGGACCTTACTGTGGTCGAGTCCACCCACGCATTAGTAACATCCAGGTTGCTGCCCCACCCTATAGGTCTTCACCTAACCTTGATGGCCGACCCCCTACTGGGTCTTCTGTTAGACAAATCTCTTATGACTCCCCACTTGGACCTACTTCTAACCATCCCAGTCAACCTTTAGCCTCCCCAGTTCTTGACCCTGCAAATAAGATTATAAGAAAGGACAACATTAAGGAGAAGAGGTCCCCTGAACCTGAGACTGAGTGCATCCATTTCGTGGATGCTAATGATATCACTAATAACGAAGAATTCTTTGAGGATGAAACTGAAGAGATTGAATCAGACTCCCTGAATGACTTAAACCCTAATCTAGGAGAGCTAGAACCTTTAAACGTCGACACCTTAACCCACCCCGATCCTAGTCTCCTCG
>NW_021319116.1:5563-55313 GCF_001605985.2 Dendrobium catenatum | reverse complement strand
GAGTGCTTCTTCCGCCTGTAGACCCGCACGGGTCTAGGCGGGACCGGTTCACCCGGTCCATCATATATCACCTAAAATCTCTTTTTTCTTCTATTCTACCACTCCATTGAAGCGATGAGGTACTTGTATTCATTGTGAAAGGATGTCATTGATAGGGAAGACAGACGTTGATAGTGATTTTTTATGGAAGGTTTAAATGAAAGGTTAGAATTGATTAAAAGAGGGGTTTTAGGTGGTATATTAGTAAATATATAAGCTTAAGTGTTAAATATGTATTTTCAATAATTTTAGATGTTATATATGTAAAAATTCCTAAAATTAAATAAGTGTGCTAAAACTATGGTTTCACTTATTGCATTGTGTTCCTTCTGAAACTACTCTGATAAACTTTCCAGTTTTCTGAACTAAGCAGATTGTGTAGTTATATTTCAGTCTAAGATGTTATGCAGATTAAAAAACCCGCCTTTTTTAGAGTTATGTTCTTAATTTTTATTTTCCCCATTTGATAATCCAATACTGTTAAATGATAAAAATGGGATTTTATAATCTCGAAGTTGATCTCACTAGCGTGCTTACTATCTTCTTTATGCAGAGATGATATCTGGTTTTAAGCAGGCCAAACAAAAACTAATATACGCCATGTTTTTCCTTACTAATATATGCCATGTTTTTACAGTATATAATTGTATTAATTGTGCAGGAGTCGGCTATGTTGCGGCTGGATATGAGTGAATATATGGAACGGTTTACAGTGAGCAAGCTAATAGGATCTCCTCCAGGATATGTGGGCTACGGAGAGGGCGGTACTTTGACAGAAGCAGTCAGGAGAAGACCTTTTACAGTAATTTTACTTGATGAAATAGAGAAGGCTCACCCTGATATATTTAACATACTCCTCCAAATTTTTGAAGATGGCCACCTAACAGATTCACAGGTGATTGATCTGAACTTTATGTGCACATAAAACTTAAGAACTTAATTTCTTGTCTTTTTTAGCTAATTCTCGTCTCATCATAGCATTTTAAGTTATTTGTGGTCTAGATATAGACTGGAATTCCTCAATGGCTTGGTTAGCTTTAGTGGTCAGTCAAGGCTAGTATCGATTCATTGGAGTGAAGGAATTGTAGTGCGGAACATGAAATGAAATTGGATGCTTAATTCTTTCGCCTGTTTAATATCCCATATCTGAAATTATTTGGATTTAACAGGGGCGGAGGGTGTCATTCAAAAATACTTTGATAGTCATGACTTCCAATGTGGGTTCCACATCAATATCCAAGGGTAGGAGAAGCATAGGTTTTATGCTTGCGGATGATTCAGCTTCCAATTCTTATTCTGCGATGAAATCTCTTGTTATGGAGGAGTTGAAGGCATACTTTCGACCTGAGCTGTTAAACAGGATAGATGAGGTGGTCGTCTTCCGCCCTCTCGAGAAGGAGCAGGTTTGCTTCTTATCTTATGTATTTTGTAGTTTTCTCTCTCTAGACACTCTAAGGGGCTGTTTGGTAGCAGGATTTAGGCCGGATTTGAGCGAAATCCAGCCAAACGACCTAAAATGCAAAACCAAATCTCACGGCAAATGAAAGCTACCGTAGACAGAAAATTCTGCCTTTTCATGCTAAATCCCAGATTTTCGAAATCTCATTTTTTTGCCGGATTTATGAAATCCATTGGCTTGGCTTGAGAGGAAAAGTCTTCTGGTTAAATCTGCTCTATAGCCAAACATTCACATGAAATTTAATAGAATTTATTATAAATGTTACCAAACAGTTTTCAGGATTTAGACCCCTCAAGATTTCCAAAATTCGGATTTAGAGAATTTATGAAATCCTAGTCGTAAATCAAATCCTGAGTGCTACCAAACAGCCCCGAAGTGTTGTCTACTCATGTTTTTTTATTTCAATTACAATATACTTGGCTTTTGCATTGGGTGAAAATCTATGGAAATTATAGTGATTGTACCCAAAGTAACGTTGCCAGTTGCCTGTTCAGTTCATCATAAAACGCTGTAAAGTAAATGCAGCAAATGTAGACAGAATCTACTTTTTATAAGTTTCCTTTACTCTCCATTTCATATACAGTAAAACAAACAATCCCAATTCTAATTGTAAAATTCCTTTGGCCTGTTTATGTACATTTCTTCCAGTTTCAATCCTTCCATATAACGAAATCATATAAAAAACCTTACAATCTTTCTCCTTGTTTCAGATGATGGAGATTCTCAATATAATGTTGATAGAAGTGAAGCGCAGGCTGCTGTCCCTTGGGATGGGTCTAGAAGTTTCTGATTCAGTTAAAGATCTGGTCTGCCAACAAGGATATGACAAGAGCTACGGCGCCCGGCCATTAAGGAGGGCGGTTACGCAAATCATCGAAGATGTCATCAGCGAAGCGATTCTTGCCGGAGATTATAAGCCCGGCGACACCGTTGTGATCGACGTGGGTGCCTCCGGTAATCCCTTTGTGACCTGCTTAGCTGATCAAACCATCAAGCTTTCTTCAGATACCACATCAATGCTGTAGGCTTGTACAAAATGTATTCTTGCCCCTCTGTGGAGCTGGAGCTTGATGGCTTATTTATGTTAGAGATTCATTGGTTATTATTATTATTATTTGTACATAAGGCTAAATAGAGAGAATTCTTTATTAGGTCATGCTCAAGCATGTATAGAACTCATATTCATATTCTATATATAAGATATATTCTGTTTTTCTGTACTGCATAGTTGACTGGAATTGCTGGAACCATACCTTCCAGAGCCCTCTTTTACTATCTTAAATTAATTACTATAATTATCAACCCTAATATAGGGGAAATTTTTTAACTAAGCATCATTAGTTCTTTAATTAGGAGATTAAGCATTGATAAAAAAAATTAGGCATAATCGTCCGTTAAATGAGTGATTTAGCTATCATAGAGATTAGGGTTTAGATAATCACTATCTTGTAGATTGATGGAAGCTAGAGATTCTCTTTTTTTTTCTTATAATTAAAGTTGACTTAGGGTTAAAGATTACTTAATTAAGTTTTTAATAACTATTTCATTAACCTATTATTATTTTAAGTAAAATGAATACTTAAACTCTTTATTATAGAAGATTAAAAATAATATTGAAATGAAGCTTCAAGGCAGAAACTTACTGCTCATCTTTTTAATTGTGTTTGAAAATGAGAACTCTCTTTCAAAAAAATGATTAGTTCTAGAAATGAGCTCCAATCCTTTCCATACACTATAGTTATAAAAGTTAACTACCGTTTGAGTTGTGCTCTCTTCACCTTACAAACTTACCTTAGTAAGTTGAAGATTTGCTCTCTCTCTCTCTCTCTCCTACATTATCATTGCACTTTATCTCATTAGATAGTGTAACAATGCTAAGGTGTTTACATGGAGTATTACATCCAATACTTCTTTTTTTTTTTTTGGGAAAATTAGGGGCAATCAGGCCCAATTTTCATTTTGATAATAGAAATTACAAAATACAAGAATTATAAGAAAAATTAGAAAAACTTACAATTCTTGAAAAAATAAAAAAAAAATCATAAAAGAACTTGACTTAAAAAAGAAGTCAAGAAAAGAAAAGAAAAAAAGATACAAATAAACATGAAAAGAATCCTATAACCCGTCCAATCAAAGCTTGACCCCAAAAGCTCAATTGTGAAACCACTACCAAGAGCTAGGCAGTAAATCGAATGACATCTATTAGGGGTGTCAATTCGGGTCAATGGGTCGGGTTCGTGTCGAATCCGGAACTGACTCGGCATTGTTCTGGTCAACCTGAACCCGACCTATTTTAAAAAACGGGTCAGGTTTCCGGACCGACCCGATTTGGGTCCGGTTCAACCCGACCCGACACGAATGACCCGAAGTTGACCTAAAATTGCTAGTTTTCGTGTCAAAAAATGAGTCAATCTTTGATTTTCGGGTCAAAATGAGTTAATCTCGAGTTTTCGAGTCAAATAGGAGTTTTCATGTCATTTTCAGGTTGCTGGGTCAACCTGAACCCGACCTGATTTTTTAAACAGGTTGATTTGTTGAACCCGAACCCGACCCGTTTTGGGTCCGAGTTGACCCTAACCCGAATTTTTCCAGGTCGAGTTCCGGTCGTGTTTCTGGTCGTGTCAAAAATTGACACCCCTAACCTCTACCACCAAAAGCATCCAGCAAATCAAATCAAAACCTGTAAAATAAATAACCTATCTGACAACATAATAGGAAAACAAAACCAAAACACACAAAAAATAAATAAATAAATAAAGGAAAAACCAAACAGAACCAAGATCCAACAAAAAAACAGCCAACAACCGGACTCAAGAAAGGTTAATCAGAACATCACAGAAACTTAGAACAAAATAAAAGAATAAATTAGCTTCAGCCTAAGCAAAGCTAAAACCAATTTAACCCAAGCCGAAAGCTTCCAAAAACTTTGGTTCCTATAATTGACGATCCAGATTAACAAGAATTTAATCAGTTGCCCATCCAAAGTTATAAAAAAAAACACAGATAACCATATCATTACAGTCCAAAAACCACACAAACAGAGAAATTAGTGCAAAAACTGGTTGACCTCATGGAAAGAGTTCCAAGAGAAAATTTAAGAAAAAAAAACCTGCATAACAAGACTAATCAGCACATCCAAATCCTTAACAAGAATATTGCTAAGGCATAATGCTTATACCAAATAAAATTAAACCAATCAACCTTATTATGTCAAAAATAATATTCTAAATGAAAAAACTTAAACTGGGGATTAATCATCTCTTTTCATTTAATACAAGAAAAAGAAGAACTAAGAATGGGAATATTTGTAACATTAAAAGAAGGCAAATACTGAAAGAAATTAGGTAAAGATCAAGAGTTACAAGAAATGACATCTTTAACCAAGACTTTATGCCATTCAGAGTTAATATTAGGAATAATCTGAAAGTGCTCAGATGACACTAGAAAGTGCTCTGATACCACTTGAAAGTGCTCAGATGGCACTTGAAAGTTCGTGAGGGATGTTAAGCCCTTATGAACTGGCCCAAGGCTAACAAAGAGAGAGGTGAATTGGATAACTTTAAAACCAAAGATAAAACTGAAACCAAAATCACCACAAAGAAAACCAAATGCGGAAATTAAATGCGGAAGCAAATAATAAGAAAGAACACACCGGATTTATAGTGGTTCGGTCAAATCTTGACCTACGTCCACTCCTTAGAGGCACCCTCCACGTATTGCACTAAAGCAAGTGTCTCTCCTTTAGCCCCCACAGCTAGGCGGAGAAGCCCTTACAAAATCACTTCCACCTTCCCCGGTGCGGCGGAGTCGCCGGGTCC
The DNA here is from genome assembly GCF_001605985.2 of Dendrobium catenatum. Classification (NCBI taxonomy): domain Eukaryota; kingdom Viridiplantae; phylum Streptophyta; class Magnoliopsida; order Asparagales; family Orchidaceae; genus Dendrobium; species Dendrobium catenatum. The sequence goes on along the minus strand of NW_021319116.1, from coordinate 49,997 downwards.
TTTGACACCAAAGAGATCTTCTTCTTTGGTGAACTTCCCTCGAGACAAGCCTTGAATCCGACGGTATTAAGGTGCAAGCCTGCCAGAGCAACCGTGTGGAATCCCCCTCCACACTCCCTTGACTCCCCCCTCTTAGGATCTTCTCCCTCTCTCAGACTTCACCCGTTCCTCACTCCCTTTCAAGCTTTATCTTTAAGTTTCTCCCACAAGAACGAAGCTACAATGGCTGCCAAAGACACTTACAAAGTACCTTGTCATAGCTTAAATAGAAGCTCTCAAAATGAGCTCATTAATGCAAGTTGCCGACATTATCGTCCAAGACTATAGGCATATCGTCCTATACGATCAGTACAATTTAAGCCCAATCAGCCGGGACGATTTGAGACGATCAGAAGAAGTTTGTTCATATCGTCCAGGACGATAATATATCGTCCTGGACCATCAGTACAAATAATGGAATATCATCCTGAACATCGCCCTGAAAAATAGCTATTCGGTGTCCAATCGTCCAGCACATCGGCCAGGACGATTTGGCGATCATCCAGGCCGATTTGATCGTGAAATCAAGTCATAATTGCTTTCCTTAAATTTCAGAGAAAATTGGAAAAATTAACCTAGATCTTCCTGGACGATATTTTATAGTCATGGATGATCTACCTAGACGATGTCCAAAAATAGATTATTTCTAATTAGATTTGGCAGCAGATTCTTTCTGAATTGAGCCTATCGTCCTGGCCGATACAAAATCGTCCAGGACGATGTGTTTTGCATAATGACGACTGCTTTAATGAGGATGTCCTAATTAGGGTTTCTGCTTTTGGACAAATCCTCCCGGACGATGTTACCAAAAATAGAAATCTTTAGGGAGCAACTGAAAATCTTCCAAGTTACAAAGCATCAGGAGCCACACCAAATACAATAGACTCAAGAAATGAAAAAGTGTACAAACTGACTCAGACCTAGTCTATCCAATCTTGAGCTGGTTCCAAATTGCAGTCTGATCATGTGGACCTAAAATGTTAGTAAATAAGGCCGTCGTAGAGAAATAAGAGTGTTTGCTATTATCAAAATCATAAACCATGAAAACAGATCCGCAACATAATCTCATAAAGAGATCTTCCATTAATCCAGGGATCCCAATAAAAAGAAAGCCAACTATCAACATAAATAATAAACTTAATTTTATACTTTAAATTCACAGCTAATTTACAAAGATTCTTCCAAAATAAAGAAGATTTAGTAGAAAAAGGCTTCCATAAAGAGCAATACTTAGCTTTCACCCAAATAGGCAACAAATCGTTTCTATTTAAGATTCTCCACATATTATAGCAATTAAAAGCATAATAAAGAGCATCAAGATCAAGAATCACAAGACCCCCAAAATTTTTAGGCTTACAAACATTTTTCCAAGCAATAACCCGTAACTTCTTAGAATTAATATTGCCATGAAAAAGAAAGCTAGAGCAAACTTTTCTAATGAATTTAAAATAGAATTTATGAATAATCATACCGCTAATCCAATAAGCAATGAAATTAGAAATAGAGAATTTGAGAATTTGCACTCTCCCAGTAAAAGAAAGAAGTTTAGTCTTCTAACCTGAAAGCATATCAATAACCTTATTAAGCAAAGGATGATAATCAGAGCCACAAAACCTTTTGATTGAAATGTTAATCCCCAAATATTTCAAAAAAATTTTGAGAATCAGAAAAATTTAAAACTTGACGGATATCTTCTCTTTCAACATAATCTTTAGAAAATAAAGCAATACTTTTACTACGATTGGCATAAATATCAGAACAATTGGAGAAATACTCTAAAATATCTTTTAAATTCTTAGCATTATGAACATAAGCTTTTTCAAAAATAAGAATATCATCTTCATAGAGAAGATGAGAAATCAGAATATCCCCCATTTTAAGCCTTCAAATTGAGATACAAAAAAACAGCTATCCAAAAGATTAGAGAAGGCATCCATTATAATACAAAATAAGAAAGGAGATAAAGGGCATCCTTGATGAAGACTAAAAGAAGAATTAAATAAACCTTCCATAGAATCATTCAGGATTATAGAGAAAAAAGTTTCCTCAATACAACCTTTAATCCAACTAATAAACTTGGTCAGATAACCTTTTTGCGCCATTCTGTTTAAAAGAAACTCAATATACAATATCAAAAGCTTTTTGAATATCCAACTTAGCATAGAAATATTTGATTTTATTAAAATTAAAATCTCTCAAAATTTCTGAAGCTAAAATAATATTGTCAGTATAAATTCTATTATTTATAAACCCATACTGAGTAAAGTGAATGATAAAAGGCATAACATGTTACATTTTATTAGTCAAAATTTTAGTCACAGTTTTATAAAAAAATATTGCATAAGGAAATACGCCTAAAATCTTAAATTTGAGATGCATGACAACATTTAGGAATAAGAACAAATGTTACTATACAAATTAATTTTAATTGTTGGTTTGCAATGTTTTAGTGATGATCTTCGTGCTCGATGGATGAAGTGCTTCACTAATACTGTGATCACATTTTAAACGGGTTCGCGGGTCGGGTCAACCCGAACCCGACCCATTTTCCAAACAGGTTGATTTCTGGAACTCGAACCCGACCCGTTTTGAAATCGGGTCGGGTCAAACCCGAAATTTCCGGTTCGTGTTCGAGTCAGGTTTTCGTGTCGTGTCAAATATTGACACCTAGTTTTGCTCAACTTGACATGTGCAAAATTTATTGTATATATATTTTTAATTTATAATATTTAATTATATAATCCTATTAAAGGTGCAAGATTGTTTATTTTAATGAACTTTCAATCTACGCCACGAGAAAAAAAAAAATCAAATTTTTGTATGGATATGTCCATTAGAAATTACTCCAAAGTTATAAAATTGTATTATCAACTAAAAAAACAATTGCTAATAATAATTAATAAGAGACATTCCATCAACAAAAGACTATCAGAAACGACCATATTTATGATTTCCAAAGGACCATCATGCTAAATAGTTCAGTGGACATACACTAAAAATTACTGCTCTATTTACTGATAAATTATGGTAAGTAATTCATGAATTTTACCGATGGTTTATTTTAACAAATATGAATGCCAAAATAATCAATAATATATTCACTGATAATTTTTTGTGCATCTATCATTCGAAATGTTTTGTTTTTTAGCCAAGCTTCTATTTTTAATCACATGCTTTATTTTTTCAGTAACACAACATTCGTTATAAGTCAATCATCCACATATTATACATCAAACATAATATTTAAATATGCAATGCATTAAATAAAAATTAAATGAAAAATCCAAATTGAGATTTAATTAAAATAAAATTTTATATTATTGTTATTACTTTTTTTATATTATCATCCTAATCATCAATCTCTTCTCATTCACTGCTTGTATTGCTCATCTATCTTTCACACTCCTCCCCCCTCATCTCTCCACCAGTTTCACTTTGTTCCTCTTTTTATCTTCCATTATTCATCCTCTTTAATTATGGTGCATTGCTGACTCATTTATTATTACATCAACACAAGCTTGTACCATTTCATTAATATGAACTTGTATGTGCTCAATCATTGTAGCCATATGACACCACAATTGGAGCTTATCTCCTATAATATCATGATAGGGGTATAGATGATGTCATACAATAGGCCTTTAATATTCTAATCCATATGCTTTCTCCCCTCTTTGTTTTCTTTATTGCATGCATCCATAATTCATCCTTTATATATCTCTCTCTCAAATGCTTATACTCAACCTATAAAAAATTAGTATTCATAAGATTTTCAAATTAATTAATAACTACTTTGTCATATTTCAAAGTATTCCTACTAACATAGAATTTCTTAGATATACTATTAACTAATTATTGACCTATTTTCAATCTAATAGGTCAGAATCTAAAGGTTTTCTGTCAAACATGTATTGTTATAAAATACTAAGTAAATAGATATAAATATAGGACTCTCTCTCTCTCTCTCTCTCACACACACACACATCATTTTTCTTTTTGTGTGTGTGAAATTGAGTTGAAAGTACATAAGTGCTTATAATCCTATAATCAAAAGCATCGCTCTCATTTTATTCTGATATTGTTTCCTCAAAGATTTGATACTTCTTTATTTTACACGTAACTTGATACACATGACCTCCGAATATATTTGGGCCTCCCAAATTTACTAATATCAATAAATATGACAAACAAACATGATGAGCTATATTTGCTCAAGGTTTCTCTTGTTTATTTATGATGGCGAGGATACCAAATTTGTAAAAGAAAATTTTATAGACATATTACTTAAATAATATATAATGTTTATGGCAAACTCTTGAAATAATATGTTATGGACTTTTTGAAGAACCTATTTTCATGATACATAAGATACATCAAACTTTTTCCTTTTTTTAAGTTTCAAATAATTTTTATGTGAGTTAAACATGCATAATTTAATTTAATAAAATAAAATATCTATAAATAATTATGTATAGCTAATTATATTCAAGACCTTTAACCAATGCCAAAATGTCAACACTCTACTATTATTAGGATTGGTAGGTGTGTAATGAGTGTTGTGGGAAAAATAATAAGGGGGATCAAAGTAGCTTGATGATCAGACGACATAACATGATGATAAAATTACTAGCCTAGTTGCTCATAAGGAGAATGGTAGTATCATACAAAACAACATAGTGTGATGATGGAAAGGTTGAATATGAATATAATGGAGTGATATGAATAGTAGGTGGAGAGTGGTATATATATTGGAATATGCATTGGTGGTTTGATTCAAATGGGTGGATTAGTAGTAATGTGGTAGGTGAAGCAAAGGTCATTGTGGGAGTAGTACGTAGTCTTTTTGGGGAACATAAAAATTTTGATTTAATTTATTTTTCACTTGTGCCTGTCTCTATCACCAAATAATATCAATAGTGGCTTTCAAAATTTATCAATAAGTTCATATTAAAAGATTATAAATTGTCAACCAATATAAAAGAAATGAGACTTAAATAAAAAAAAACCTTATAAAATAAACTTACCCGCATTAAAAATAAAATTAATAAGGAGGACAAATGTCCTAACAATGTAAATACTTTGAAGTTGTATATAAGAATAATGCACTTCAATTTTTTTTTTTTTTGGCTCACCATTAATAAGAGTTAGAGCTTTTTCTTTAACATCATCTATATTTTTTTCTTTGCAAATTAATCAACATGTTCATAATCACCATCAATAGCATGTATGTTAGCAAATGGATTTATATACATATTATAACCTCACTTTTTCTTGGTAAGCAACATCTAAAGTTTATTTACACCAACCGCTTCTCTAGGCTTAGTCTTAGGCTTCGTTTAGGGCATCTTTCTTACTTATTTTTAAAGCAGCTTTTCAGAATAAAAATTTTAAATTTTGTGCCAAAAAGCTGCTTTAAGAAGCAGTTAAAAAGTTGTCCCAAATGAAGCCTTAATCACTATCAATTAATTATCTACTATCTCTTTTAATTCTCATGATAATTGATAAGAAATACCTTGGTTGTTGCATGAGATTGAAATGATAAACATTTGCATATCATTTATTATGTTGAATCTCAATAATTTCATGTTGCTTGTTCACTCTTGTGTCTCAATTAGCTATAGGTAATAATAATCTTGGATAAAAAGAAATAATATTTTTTCTTACTCTCAAAGAGACTCTAGCCTCATACAACATTATGAAATTTTTAATCTTGAACTATAGTTTAGGGATTATAAACCTAACTCAAGTATACAATGTATTACTCATAAGATGTAATAAAATATCCCTTCTCTATTGGGGATGGAAGTAAAACACCGCAATGAAACAAATAAGAAAATATGAATGCAAAAGAAAGAAAAAAAGGACACCATGATCTAACGTGAATAACCCAAAATAGGGAAACAATCATGGAACCACACTAAGAAATTCAGTATGAAAATATGAAGAAATAAGTACAAATATCTCTTCTCTGTCTCTCTCTCTCTCTCTCTCTCTCTCTCTCTCTCTCTCTCTCTCTCTCTCCTCTCTTCTCTTCTCTTATACACCGTTCTCACACTCAAAATAGAAGGAAAGTCAAGTTAATTGCACCAAGGGATGCAAACCTTTACAACAATGAAAAGAAAATTGTCCAATCCACCTCATAGCATTGTGGTACCAATTTAGAGTGCTACAGTGCTTAAGCCTCTATCAACATGATGCTATGACACTCAAACTCACGGTGTTGCGGCATATATAGCATTGCAACACCAAAACAAGAGCATTTTGACATTATACTCTATATCATTTCTCCCAACAAAAATTTCATCATTGGGCCATTTGGGAACACAACACCGTGGAGGTCGGGTATAATCACTGAGGCATTGTAAAAAAATAAATTTGGTTTCACCCAAACCCAAGTAGGGTGTAAACCCCCAGTGAGCATGACAAAATTAAACTAAAATATGAGGCAATAGTATAACTCGATTGATCGACATAATTAGATTCCACACCAACTAACAATCTCCCACTTGAAAATGATTGTGATCAATCCTTCTCCTGTTCTATATCACCAATAATAGTACCTATAGTGTGGATCACCCCTGCTCTCTTCCTCTGTGAAGACTAACTAAAGCTACATATAGCTTCAGTTTATTAACTGTCACTCTCTTCGTCAGCATGTCTATAGGATTCTTGGTCGTGTGTACTTATCCTAAGATAACTAACCATCTTCCAAAAGCGACATAATGAAATGATAACGAAGCTGGATGTGCTTTGCTATGACATGGAATGCTACATTCTTGGCTAGATTAATAACACTCATGCTATCATTATGCAATTTCTTATTCCTTTTCCCTTTATCATTTTCTGCCAAAAAACTTTGCAACCATATCATATCCTTGCTTGTCTCAATGATAGCAACATACTCATCTTCTATTGTTGAGAGCACAATAATCTTCTATAATTTGGAAACCCAACTCACTATAGTCTTTTGATATAACTTATTGTACTCCTCCTAGCTTCAAGATCTCAAACATAATCATAATCTACATATCCATATAGATAAATTATTGTAACTCTAAAGCAAAGAGCTTTATCAACTGATACTCTCAAGTATACAAGAATCTACTTCACCACCTCCCAATAAAGTTTACCTAGGTTACTCATAAATATTCTAACAACTCTCACTTCATATGTTACATCATATCTCGTGTAGATCATAGAATATCAAACTTCTAACTATTGAAGCATACGGAGTCCTCCTCATCTATCCTTCCTCTACTTCAGATTTTGGCAATTACTTCTTGAATAACTAAAAGTAACTACTCAAAGGAGTGCAAACTAGCTTTGCCTCTCTCATGTTACATCTCAAAAGCACCTTTTCAACATAGTCAACCCGAGACAACTTCATTATACATGTGTTTCTATCCCTGCTGATTCTCATATCGAGAATTTTCTTTAATAGACCCATATTTTTTATTTCTAAATTCCTTTAATAGCCATTCATTTAGACAACGTATCTTCTCCATATATGACCTTGCTACCAACATATTATCCACATACAAAAGTAGAATAATATAACAATTATTAAAAAAAAAAAATAGCAATCTTCCTGGCACTATATATATCTATTATCTGACATAAACCTGTCAAATATCCTGTACCACCATCTTGGTGTCATCTTTAGCTCGTATAAGCTCTTTTTGAGCCTACATACCATATCTTCATTACATTTGACCCCATGAGTTTGCACCATATATAACTCTTCATCAAGGTCACCATGAAGAAATGCTATCTTTATGTCCATCTTCTCTAAATATAAATCCTCCATTGATACCATGATCAGTACAACTTTGATTGAGTGAAAAATTTAGTAAAGTACATTCCTTTCTTTTATTAAAAACTTTTAAGTACAAGTATGGCCTTATAGTACTTACTACCATTAGGCTCTTTTTTCAGCATATAAACCCACTTGTTATGTAGTGCTCTAATGCCAATTTATAGCTCTTTCAACTCCCAAGTCTGATTCAACTCAAGTGAATGCATATCATTATACATGACTTACTCCCACTTTTTGGATCATGAACTTTAATGGAATCATCATAGAACTCTGGTTCACCACTGTATGTTAGTAATAAATAGTATAAGGAAGGAGAATATCTTTATACTAGTCTTAAGATTTTGGCTGATCTCCTGATTTTAGCAGAACATGTTTGAGGTACTCTATATGCTTCATCAACTTTGCCTTCTTGATCATCATCATCCTCTATTTCATTATATTTGAAAGAATCTTCATGAGTCCCATTATATTCTTGTATATTTTATTTTCATTGAATTTGACATCCATACTCTTTATAATTTTTTTATTTTAATAATCTAAAAATTTATAACCAAATTCATCTAGTCATATCCAATAAATTTACTCTTGATAGATTTTGGATAAAGCTTACTGTAATAACCCATATTTTGACCCAGATAAATATTTGTTTTCTGGAGTTAATATAACTTCAAATTAAAAACCATCTTTGTCATATCATTATTATTATACTATTTTACATGCACACAAATTTTTTCATAATTTTTGGGCATCGATAAAAAATCATAAGAAATTGACATATGTCGGTACAAGTGGGGATTTATAAATAAAATGAATTATTTTATAGATATTTTTCTTTAATTTTTTAAATTCTAAAAGGATTTATTTAAATTTTATACTAAAATAAATTGATTAAATATTTTACATAATATTAAATTATTATTTTTTAAAAAATATTCTAAGTCGTTAATAATTATTAAAAGCATTTTTTTAAAATCCTTTTTTAGTATTCCTACTAATATAAAATTTCTTAGATATACTATTTACTAATTATTGGCCTATTTTGCATCTAATAGGTGAGAATCTAAAGGTCTCTACCAAACATGTATTGCTATAAAATACTAAATAGATATAAGTATAAGACTCTCTCTCTCTCTCTCTCTCTCTCTCTCTCTCTCTCTCTCTCTTTCTCTCTCTCTCTCTCTCTCGTCAACCTATTTTCATGATACATAAGATACATCAAACTTTTGCCTTTTTCATTTTACAAAATTTTTTATTGATCTTTTATGTGAGTTAACATGCATAAGTTAATTTAATAAAACAAAATATCTATAAATAGTTATGTATAGCTAATTATATTCAAGACCTTTAACCAATGCCAAATTAATCTCAATACTCTACTATTATTAGGATTGGTAGGTGTGTAGTTAGGGTTGTGGGGAAAATAATAAGGGGGATCAAAGTAGCTAAATGAAACACGGTGATACAAATATTAGCCTAGTTGCTCATAAGGAGAATGGTAGTATCATACAAAACAACATATTGTGATGATGGAAAGGTTGAATATGAATATAATGGAGTGGTATGAATAGTAGGTGGATAGTGGTATATATATTGGAATATGCATTGGTGGTTTGATTCAAATGGGTGGAGTAGTAGTAATGTGGTAGGTGAAGCAGATGTGGGAATAGTAGTCTTTTTGTGGAACAAAAAAAAAATGGATTTAATTGAGTTTTGATCACCTGTGCTTGTCTCTATCACCAAATAATATCTATATTGGCTTTGAAAATTTATCAATAAGTTCATTTTAAAAGATTATAAATAGTCTACCAATATAGAAGAAATGAGACTTAAATGAAAAAAAAAATTATAAAATAAACTTACCCATATTAAAAATAAAATTAATAAGGAGGACAAATGCCCTAACAATGTAAATATTTCAAAATTGTACATAAGAAATATGCACTTCAAATTGTCTGTTCAACTGACTATTAATAATAGTTAGAGCTTTTTCTTTATCGTCATCTATATTTTTTCTTTGCAAATTCATCAACATCTTCAAAGTAACAATCAATAGCATGTATGTTAGGAAATGAGCTTATATATAGATTATAACATCACTTTTTTCTTGATAAGCAACATCTAAAGTTTGTTTATACCAACCCCTTCTCTAGATTTGGTTTAGGCTTCATTTGGGACAGCTTTCTTACTGCTTTTTAAAGCATCTTTTAAGTATAAAAATTTTATCTAAAAATTGCTTTAAGAAGAAGTAAAAAAAAAACTATCCCAATTGAAGCCTTAATCAATATCAATTAATTATCTACTCACTTTTAATCCTTCATGATAATTGATAAGAAATATCTTGGTTGTTGTATGTAGGGGTGTCAAAATAGGTCATCGGGTCGGGTTCAGGTTGAACACGAATTGATTCGGGTTTAAAAGGGTTAACCCTAATAACTTGACACATTTTTATAAATGGGTCAGAAAATGCAACCTGACCCCGACCCATGCGAGTTATCGGGTTGACTCAACCTGACCCGTAAACACAAAAATGCCACCTTTTTAATGACATGGAGGATCAAGATTTCATGCAAGTTGGCAAGGTAAATGGAGTTTGATGTTTGCTTAGACGTAGGGGATGGGTCTTGGGATAGCAGTGTCATGTGATTGTGATCCAAGCCAGATCCATCAGGGTCACATCAGGCTTATTAGCTGGCAGAAAACCACAGGATAAAATAATGCATTTAAGAAAAATTGTTGGACACTTGGACCATTGGACGGATAAAACAATGCTTCTAAGGATAAAACAATGTATTTAAATTCAAACAATTTTAAAGTTTTGTGCATTACTCATAAGATGTAATAAAAGATCCCCCTCTATTGGGGATGGAAGTAAAATATTGCAACAAAACAAACAAGAAAATATAAATGCAGCAGAAAGAAAAAAGGACACTAGTTTCTAACATAAAAAAACACAAAATAGGGAAAAATCATCAAACCACACCAAGAAATTCACAATGAAAATTGGGAGAAATAAGTATAAATCTCTCTTCTCTCTCTCTCTCTCTCTTTCTCTCGCTATTTCTCCTTGCTTCTCTTCTCTCATACAACATTCCCACACTCAAAATAGAAGGAAAGTCAAGTAAATAATACCAAGGGATGCAAACCTTTGGAAAAATGAGAAAAAAATTGTCCAATCACCTCACAGCATTGTGGCACCAATTTAGAGTGCTATAATGCTTAAACCTCTGTCAACATGATGTTGCGGCACTCAAACTCATAGCACTGCAGCATGCATAGCACTACAACACCAAAATAAGAGCATTTTGACACTCCGCTCTTTATCATTTTTACCAACAAAATTTGCAACATCATGCCTTTTAGGAACAAAACATTGTGGAGCTCGGGTACATAGTTCCGATGCATTATATTAAAAAAAATGGTTGCACCCAAACCCAAGCATGCAGGGTGTAAGAACCCAGTGAGCATGATAAATTGAACTAAGATTTGCATGAGGCAATAATACAACTTGATTGATCGATATCATTAGACTCCACACCGACTAATAATCTCCCACTTGTAACTGATTGCGATCAATCCTTCTTATATTCTACAACACCAATCATAGTACATGTAGTGTGGATCAACGCTGCTCTCATCCTCTATGAATACTAACTAAAGCTACATATAGCTTCAATTTATCAATTATCACCATCTTCATCATCATGATTATAGGATTCTCTGTCATTATACTTCTTGTAGCAAATCTAGATCCAAGTAGTGTGATTTTGATGATAATAAACATTATTATTTCTTGACTATATATTGCTATTCTTGCATATCTATTTTATTTGCCCAGCCCACTAACCTTTCAGGTATACAAGTTCACTTAGAATGTCAATCAGCTTAAGATCATGTAGATTATGATTGAATCAGTTTGTAATTTATATTCGAATGCATCTTTTACCTTTTCTTGAGTCAAATGTACTACGATGGATCCTGAAGCTAAGTAACATTGCACACATATGCTCAGGAAGAGAAATTTGTTGAGTCAGAGTTTTTCTATTTTTGATCATATCATACAAGACGATTTCAAATTGTCATAGATGATCACTTAAAAATAGAAACCCTAATTAGGACATCTGGGTCATGTAAATCTGATTAAGCAAATCATCCTAGACAATACTCCCATCATCCTGGATGATATGCCTAAATCATAAAAACCAGTCGCCAAACTCATTTAGGCAAAATTTTAAAACTCTTAAATTTGCACTAATTATACAGGAAGATCCTGATCATCCTAGATGATTCATACCAATCATATCTAAGTTGATCAGATGATTAAAAGAGTAATTAAGGTAAGATTGATCAATCATATTGTTCAAGAGAATTGTTGAATCGTACTGGACAACTGTAAGAAAACCCTTAGTTTTCTCCTAAATCTCTTAGACGTTCCGAACTATCTTGTGGAAGATAAAGTCTAACTTTGAACTAATTGTATAGGACGATATCAACATTATCATGGATGATTAATTATATTTCTACATCATCCTGATTTATCTCCTGGATATCTCGAACTATCTGCTGGACAATAATGTCTGATTTTGAACTAATCGTCTTGTACAATTATTTTCCGTCGGCGACGTCAGTCCACAGCGAGCGACGGATGGCGACGGGCGAAATACGCGAGGTGAGAGAAGGGAAGGAAACGAATGAGCGGCCAGAGGGGCTCGGTGTCGAAAAATAAAGCTTTCACCGGCGGAGTAAATGCCGGAAATAAGATCCGCCGTAACGTGCAACGGAAATAAGTCGTTGAGTTTAAATAAGCCGGCGGAAGTTCCGTTGGTAATGTTCGCCGGTATGTTTCCGCCGCAACGTGCGACGGAATTGGTTCAGAGCTCGTTTTACCGACGCATTTGCCGGTGAATGGGACGCCGGAAGATTTCCGTCGTATTAGTCGCTGGCAAATGCGTCGTAAGTTTTCCGTCGCAAGATTTAGGAACATTCCGCCGTTACCTGCGCCATTCGTACCGGCGCAAAAAATTCCGCCAGAAAATCCGACGGTAATCGAGTGTTTTCCAGTAGTGAAGGCCTTCTATTTAAGCTCTCTAAATTGCTAATGATATAATCTTTTGCTATTATCCTGACCTGAGAGAGCTTAGAGAATGAGAAGGAGAGCTTGGGAAAAAGAGAAAGAATCTTGTGAGGGGAAGTTTGTGAGGTGTTCATAAAGGTTGCTCCAAGTAAAGATTCAAGTTGTCTTCTCTAATCGTCGTCCTTGGCTCCTTGGTGGCTCTAGGGAGGTCTTCATACGTACTAGATCAAGGTTCTCTACCTACTTCAGGAGGAAGAAAAAGAAGTTGGGGTTCTTTTTCTGCTTCAGGAGAAAGCAACAAGAGTTTAGGTTCCTGCTTCATCGGAGTCGATAAAAAGATTTTGTAAGGGCTTCTCTGCCTTATTGTGGGAGCAAAATGAGAGACTATAATTTTAGTGTAATACCTAAAGGGGACGCTCCAAGGAGTAGATATAGGTCAGGTTGATTGAACCACTATAAAAATTTGGTGTATTCATTCTATTTTTATTATTGCACTTAATTTCTATATTATTTACTCTTGATTATTTGTGTGGTTGAAATATCATAATTCTATTTCTGTGAAATTATTATGCTTCCACCTTGGGATAAAAGTAATTTGTTTTAAAATATCAAAAATCTCAAAAAAGATTCTCCATGTTGTTTATGTTAAAATTTTAAAATGCCAATTCACCCTATCGTGGTTAGTATCGAGCTAATTCATAAGGGCTTAATAACCCTAACAAACTTTCACTTCTCCTAAGATAACTAACCATCTTCTATAAGCAACCTAATGAAATGATAACGAAGATGGATGCGTTTCAATATGGCATGGAATACAACATTCTTGACTAAATAAATAACACTCATGCTATTATTATGCAAATTCTCATTTCTTTGCACCTTGCAAAGTTTTGTCAAAAAATTTTGAAACCATATATCCTTATTAGTCTCAATGATAGTAATGTACTCATATTTTATTGTTGAGAGCACAACAATCTTTTATAACTTGGAAACCCAACTTACTATAGTCTTTCGATATTGCCTGTTGTGCTCCTCCTAGCTTTAAGATCTCAAACATGATCATAATCTACATATCCATGTAGATACATTTTTGTACCTCTAAAGAAAAGAGCTTTATCAACTAATCCTCTTAAGTACCTAAGAATCCACTTCACCACCTCCCAATGAAGTTTTCCCAGGTTAATCATAAATAGGCTAACTACTCTCACTACATATGTTATATTAGATCTCATGCAGATCATAACATACATAAACTTCCAACTGTTAAAGCATACAGATTCCTCTTCATCTATTCTCCCTCTTCTTCAGATTTAGGCAATTAATCATTGGATAATTAAAAGTGACTATTCAAGGGGGTGCAACCTGACTTTGCCTCTCTCATGTTAAATCTCAAAGCACCTTTTCAGTATAGTCAACCTGAGACAACTTCGATATACCTGTATTTCTATCCTTGTTGATTCTCATAATGAGAATTTTTTCTTTACTAGACCCAGATCTTTAATTTCAAAATCCTATAATAATCATTCCTTTAGATATCTTATCTTCTATATATCTGACCCTGCTACCAACATATTATCTATATACAAAAATAGAATAATATAACAATTATTAAAATATTTAAAAAATAACATTGATCTTCCTAGCACTATATGTACCTATTATCTGATATAAACCTATCAAATCTCATGCACCGCCATCTTGGTGCCATCCTCAGCTCGCATAAGCTCCTCTTGAGACTACATACCATATCTTTATTACATGTGACCACATATCCCTGAGTTTGCACCATGTACAACTATTCATCAAGGTCATCATGAGGAAATGCTATCTTTACATCCATATTCTCAAGATGTAAATCCTCCACTAATACCATGCTTGGTACAACTCTGATTGAGTGAAAATTTTAGTAAAGTACATTCCTTTCTTCTACTAAAAACTTTTAACTACAAATATGGCCTTATATAGCTTGCTACCATCATGCTCTTTTTTTAGCTTATAAGCCCACTTGTTTTGCAGTGCTCTCTTGCCACTTGGTAGCTTTGTCAACTCCCAAATCTGATTCAATTCAAGTGAATGCATTTCATTATCCATAACTTACTCCCATTTCTTTGGATCATGAACTTGAAAGGACTCATCATAACACTATGGTTCACCACTATCTGTTAGTAATAAATAGTATAAGGAAGGAGAATACCTTTATACTAGTCTTGAGATTCTGGTGGATCTCCTAATTTCAGTAGAACATGTATGAGGTACTCTCTATGCTTCATTAGCTTTGCCTTCTTGATCATTATCATCCACTATTTCAACATATTTGAAAGAATCTTCATGAGTCCCATTTCTAGTCTTGTATATTTTATTTTCATTAAATTTGACATCCATGCTCTTGATAAAATTTTTATTTTGATAATCCCAAAATTTATAACCAAATTATCTAATTCATATCCAATAAATGCACAATTGATAGATTTTGGATTAAGCTTACTCCTATATCCTACGTCAATATAAACATAGGATGGACAACTAAAAAAGTTGAGGTGAGATAAATTTACCTCCTTTCCACTCTAGGCTTCCTGAGATAACCCCTCATTCAGAGGGACTGAAGGACCTTACTTGATCAAATAAACTATAATATTCATTGCCTCTGCCCAGAACTACTTGGGTAGACTTGTATGCAACCTCATGCTCCTAGCATGCTTAGTGATAATTCTATTCATGTGCTATACAACACCATTTTGCTGTGATGTTCTTAGAATAGTGAACTCATGCTTGATCTCATTCAAAACATAATACTCCTTGAACTCCTTATTACGATAATCACCACCATTACCTGATTTGAGATACTTGAGATTCAAACCTGTCTCAAGCTCAACAATGTCCTTCCACTTTTTAAAAATATCAAACACATATGACTTGTGTTTTAAGAAGTACACCTGTTCATTTTTGTTGTAACAATTAATAAAAATAAAAAATATAAATATCCTCTTATAAAAGTAACTGGAGCAGGACCCCATACATCAGTATGCACTAACTCCAACTTTTTTTGATTTAACCTTTAAACTAGTATATGAAAAACTAACCCTATGTTGCTTGCTATATATTCAGTTTTCACAAAAATCTAAATTTATAAATTTAAATCAGAAAACCTTCCTCTAGTAAGAAGTGAATGCATATCTTTCTTACTCATATGGACAAGCCTTCAATGCCAAAGACCTTCATCAGCATCTGAATCAGCTACTCTAATATAATATAATATTTTGTTAATAACATATAAGGTGCTTACAATACTACCACAAACTATAACCACAGTTTCTTTTGTTACCTTCCATGAATCTCTTGTGAGTGATGCCACATGACCTGAGTTTGCAAGCTGACTTACAGAAACTGAACTCTTCATTTGGGACAACTTTTTTTACTGCTTCCTAAAGTAGCTTTCTATTATAAAAATTTCTATTTATATTTTTTTTTTAATTTAAAAATTACTTTCGAAAGTAATAAAAAAGCTATCCAAAACAAAGCATAAATTTCTCTTTTGTAGTGAATATTTGATCTTAACACATTACATAATTAAATTGCTTAATTTCATTAAGAAATTCACTTTTTAATAGTTTTTATCCATTAAGAAGTCTATTATACATTGAAGACCATTACATTTTTAATGTTCATGCTCTATAATTAAAAAATATCAAATGACTTCCATGTTAATATTAGCATTAATAAATCCTATTTAATTAAGATTGGGTCTTATGCACTTAAATCGATTCATGCAAACACTTATCTTAATATTTAAATGTATTTTTTTTAATTTACTATATTATTAAAATTACATTATAATTTATTAATTTATTCTTTTGAATTAGACTAAAAAAAAAATTAATGGAGATGCAAAGGAACCTTATAAGAATTCTCTCTCATCCATCTTCATCAGTTTACTTCTTTGATTACAGAATTGATTTGTGTAGCATCAGTCCATTATTTTTCCATCAAAGGGAGGACGAGCCCTGATGGAAGCGATAGTATGGCAAACGCCGGCGAACCCGCCAGAGCCGCTTGTTGCCTCCTAGATACACTTTACCAAAATCACATTGAGTATAATTCTTAAAAGTCTCCTTATTATGACTTACTTGAAAAGAAGCATTTGAATCTATAATACAAGATTTATAGTTGTATAGAAATAAAATTAGAGAATATGACTGATACTTTTCTACAGATACATTTGCAGAGTGATTTTTGTCTTGAACTCAACCATTAGTCTTCTTTGGAACTATACAGTTCTTCTTTAAGCAATCTTTCTTTCCATAGTTCTAGCACACAATTTTCCCTCTACCTGAAGTAGAACTTCCTCTCCTTGATTTAAATCTATCTTAACTAGGATTTCTCTCTAAACCTTTTCTATTGCTTCAACATTTAGAGGAGAATTTGAAGAGTTATTGTTAGCCTTCATGTGAACCTCTTCATTAAGCACTAATCCCACAATATCCTTTTAGTTCAGCTTTGAACTTCCTGAAGAGTTACTCACAATAGTAACAAGCTCATCCCAACTTTGTAGCAATAAAGATAACAATAACAACGCTCTCACCTCTTTGTCAAACTTGATGCCAACTGAACACAACTAACTAATCATAGTGTTCAGATTATTCAGATACTCAGCCATTGTAGTGTTGCCAACTATCTTTATATTGGATAACTTTTTCATCAAGAACACTTTGTTTGAGGTCTATGGCTTCTCATAAATCTTAGTTAGTGTGACCATGAGATCAACTACAATATTATCATTTACAATGTTAAATGCAAATAGATGAGAAAAGTTGAAGTTGAATCAAACATAGTGTAGCTCGATCAAAAATCTCACACTCCTCCATAGTCACAGAGTCCTAATTCTTGGTGATTCATTCCATCAATAAATACTACTTCTTTTGATACAATAAATCTTCAATTTGTATCCTCAAAAATGCAAAGTTTGAACCATTGAATTTCTCAATCTTGTATCTTGCTTTGTCAGCCATTACTCCCACTGGAACTAAAGAACCTCTCTTTGATACCAGTTGTTGGGGAAGGAAGTAAAACACCACAATGAAACAAAAAAGAAAATAGAAATGTAGTAAAAAAAAGGACACCAGGATTTAATGTGAAAAAACCCTAAATAGTGAAAAAACCATGGAGTCACGTACATCACACCAAGAAATTCACTATGAAAATTAAGAAAAATAAATACAAATCTCTCTTATATCTTGCTCTCTCTCCTTGCTTCTCTTCTCTCTTACATCATTCTCACACTCAAAATAGAAGAAAAAGTTAAGTTAATTCACCAAGGGATGCAACCCTTCAAAAAATGAGAAAGAAGACTGTTTAGTCTGCTTCTCAGCATTGTAATGCCAATTTAGAGTGCTGCAGTGCTCAAACCTCTTTCAACATGATGTTGCAACGCTTAAACCCTCAATCATGCAGCACCAAAATAAAAGTGCTACAACGCTATGCTCTCTGTAGTTTTTCCCAACAAAATTTGCAACATCGAGATGCTCGGGAACATAGCACCGGGGCGTTATACAAAAAAATAATTTTCAGTTTTACTCGAACCCAAGCCCCGTAAACCCCCGGCACCGCCCAATGAGCATGACAAATTGAACTGAGGTCTAAGGCAATAGTACAATCTGATTGATCAACATAATTAGATTCCACACATATTGATATCCTCCTTATTCTTACATTTTTTTTAATGATGTTGTCAAATGAAACTCATAAATGCACATAATATTTTTAATCACATGATAAATAATAAAAGAAATAATCTCTTAAATGAAATATTCTTTGGTGTATGCCATATTTTGATTTATGGCTTACATCTAAGTGATCTATAATGTTTACATTCATTCTCAATTATGTTATTCTTCTAATACAACATGGTTTCAAAAATCTCTCTTTTGTTTAGTTAAAAATCCAATTTACACACCATTTTTTTTCCTATAGTAATCATTTGGAATAAGATTATCAATTAGATTGATTTCCTATAACATCTCAATAAGCAATTAGAATATTCTTGAGTGATATTACAATCTATTTTAAGTTTTAGCATTATATATACAATATTTGATTCTAAGTGATTGGTTCAACCTTGCTAGAATAGTTGTTGAACTACACACAACATAAATTATTAGCCTTCATTATTAGGAGGCTCCTTAATAGGTTGTTCAACAAAGGTTGTCTCAAATTATGAGCAAGTGAAATCAAATATCATATCCTATTATACATGAGTTTATTAATCATTTAAGTATGTGTGATTAGTCAAAGCACCAATATGGACTTCAACATTCGTACACTATGATTCATACTCTCCTTATTATATCTAAAATTAATAATCAAGTTGAAAACGCCTTTGATGTATATAAATCTATTGTCACAATATTGAGCATTACAAATACTTAGTTATTATATTTTGGACAATGATAACTTATATTTTATTTGAGATAACTTTTTTACTCCTTCATAAAGCAGCTTTCTAGTATGAAAATTTCTTTTTAAAAATTTTTAATTAAAAAATTGCTTTTGAAAGCAATAAAAAAACTATTCCAAACAAGACATAAGTTTTTCTTTTGTAATGATTATTTTGATCTTAACACGTTACATATTTAAATAGTTTAATTTCATTAAGAAATCCACTTTTTAATATTTTTTATCCATTAAGAAGTTTATTGTACATTGAAGACCATTAAATTTTTAATGTCCATGCTTTATATAATTAAAAAATATCAAAAATTAATTTAACTAATGGTATGACTTCCATGTTAATATTAGCATTAATAAATCCTATTTAATTATGATTTGATCTTATGCACTTATCGATTCAAGCAAACTCTTATCTTAATATTCAATTTTTTTTTTTAATTTACTATATTACTAAAATTACATTATAATTTATTAATTTATTCTTTTGAATTAGACTAAAAAAAAAATTAATGGAGATGCAAAGGAACCTTATAAGAATTCTCTCTCATCCATCTTCATCAGTTTACTTCTTTGATTACAGAATTGATTTGTGTAGCATCAGCCCATTATCTTTCCATCAACAGGAGGACGAGCCCTGATGGCAGCGATCGTATGGCAAACGCCGGCGAACCCGCCAGAGCCGGAAGATTACATATTCTTCAAGGGTAAAGATATTATAACTTCCTAATTATGAGTTCAATAATTCACAGCGCCTTCTGAAATATGGTGGAATTTACCCCGCAGGCAAGCGTTATGTTCGTCCTTATTACTTCGAGTTCATCTCCCACGTAATGTTACCCCATTTGGGCTTTTATTACCGGACCTTTCATTCAATGTATTTGCAGAATTTTGGGTGTAGATTAGTATCGTTTATCTCATATCTATGATTTCTAGGTTAAGAATAGATGGGCGGGGAAGACGATTGTTGATCTTTTTACGGAGGAGTTCAGAGGAAGACCTTATGAGTATTATGTATGTCTCTTTTTTCTTATTTTCTCCTTTTATGTGGGAGGGCTTGTAGTATAATTTCACATTTGATTACATGCCATGTTCCTTAAATTCGAAAGGACTTCAATTTGTGAACAGAGAAGAGGTGGCAATGCATCTACCCCAAAAAAATTGGAACTTGGACATGTTAATATAGTACAGTGTGGCATAGTTACATGGTTGTCTGGTCTTGTCGAGAGAAATATTCCTTAACCTTTAATCAAATAGCATATTGAATAATGTATTTTCCTTAACATTCTTGTTGAGTGACTGGTTAGAAAGGATAACTATGTGAATATACGTTTTCTTCACAACATGTTTAACTAACCTGTCGTAAGAATTTCCACTAATATTAATCACTTAGTTCTCTTTGTAGGAGCGAAGTGATGAAGTTGTCTCTGTTTTTGTTTGTCTCCATTAGCTGTATTGTTGTTGAACTTGAGATAAGAGGGGAAGAGAAAAGAGAGGATGGAGCCTGGAGGGAAAAACAAAGGAATGCCATAGAATTAAAGAATGAGTATTACGTGAAGTTTGGCTTAAAGAAAAATCTTGAAAAAAATCAAACAAAAAAGAAGAGGGATGCTAAAATACACACACCCCAACGTGTGTTTATGAACATATGTAGTGGAGAGGCGTTAATCAATTTGCTCACAATCACAAATGTGGGGATGTTACCACTTCTCTCCTCCTCTTTCCTACTCTTAGGCTTGGCAATTGAAATTCAAATTTTATCAACCATAATCCTTTTGACATATCTTAGCTATATAGGCATCTTTAATCTATTCTGAATGAATATGTGTTAATCAATATGAGGATATAGTTAATTGAGCTAAGGACATATTCCTATTCACTCTTTGAGTCCAACTTCTATCTCTTCATCTCAAACACCAATTGCTAACTTGTGGATCCAACCACACGAGTGGTGAAATTAAATTTATGACCTAGATTCCCAGAGCATCAACTATGATATTTTCTAGTTGGGATTATACATAATCTATAAATTATGATCTTTAATTAATTCTAACAATCGTCAATGCCTATGAATCAAATATTGAGTAAAAAATTAATTTAAACTCAAATGATTCATAATTATGTTGTAGTTGGCATTATAAAGATAATGGCCTTAGATTTGAAGTGCAAAGATTACAATTTCTAGTTCCAAATCGTGAACATCATTATTCCTCTTATGTACTGTTGGTAGATGCATGTGCCACCACACTTTCATGTTGCATGAACTTAACCTAATCCTTGGAATGGCGCATCACTAAATAACTGAAACCCAACGTTTCCTTTGGGAATGGGCAGAATGGTGAAGGCAAGAAACAACCTGCCGTTGACATGGAAGAAAATCTGAATGCAAGCCAATTGGCCGATTGAATTTCTAATTAACCTGGGATATGTACATTGACAACAAATATTGAAGGTCTTGAAAGCATAAAAGATATATTTTTTGCATACCAACTCCATGGCCAAGGGTTGGTGACTAGTTGAAGAATCATAAAAGAGAAGAGGATGCCGTAAATGAGAGAACGATAAAAATACAAACAAGACCAGCAAAACAACAGATATTTTTGTGGACATTCCCAAATCTATGGCAATACCAACTCCAAGAGTTGGAAGCTCCACCTAGAATTATGGTCAAAAGCTGGAGGTTAAGCAAAGTAAATAATTGTGATATATGCAGAAGGGGTTTGTTTTACTCGGGTACGAAAAACAAAACCCACACTCACCTTGATGGCTCATAAGAAGCCATCTGGAAGGCAAAAGCTGTGATATTAATCAAACAAAAAGGCTAGACAGCCAATACAACAGTTAACCAGTCTCTGATAGCTTTCTTAGTTTCCGTTACAACTTTTCCAAGTGGTGGAATGGTTGTTTGTTATGCAAAAACAAGAAAGATCATCCATGAAAAAAACTTACAACACTCAAGTCAACAAAAACATCAAGATCAATCGGCTTAGACAATAAGAACAATTGTTGATACAGTTAGTGCAATAGAATGACAACTCTAGAAGTCATCCAAAACTAGGGGCAACAAAAGTTTGTTCTTATAGTTTGGGTCTAGTAGCAAGATGCGGTCAAGGAAGTGCTTTTCAAGTTAAATCTGTTTATATTTTTTTTTTTATCATTGACATTAAAAGTCAAAAGAATTTTATTTCAATTGATTTGGTCGACATATTGAAGTTGAAGATCACTCATCCAATCGCTTATTCCTTGGTGTCACGGCTCTAGATCTAATTGAAAGAATTGTTCTTATTTCTTCAATATTAATAATAATGAGTCATCTAAAATCATCAGACAATAAAAATTCATAAATATTTGCATCACCATTTTATTACATTCGTATCACCAAAAGACTACAACAACAACATCTAGCCTTTATCCCACTACGTAGGGTCGACTACATGAATCATTTTTCTCCTCTGGGTCATGTTAAGAGTCAAATTCTCATTTAAATATAATAAAGAAAGGTCATTTCTAATATTTTTTAACCAAGTCTTTTAGGTCTACCTCAATCATTCTTAACATAAGCCAAATCTAATACATTTACTCTCCTAACTGAGTCATCGAAAGTCCACTGTGACCAAACCATCTAAGGCGACTCTCTAATCTCATCTTTCAAAAATAATAACATAAACATGACTTTAACTTGGCATGATATCATAATGAAATACATCATGGAACATAAACATACAACATATTATTCATAATATATTTCATATTTCCTAAAGCCTCCTTATACTTCCATTTCCCCTTATACCTTCACTTGATATTTTTTTCGAATCCCCTTATAAATCCACTTTCAATTATACTGATAGGCATAGACCGGTCCAGGAGGGACCGGTCTAGTCGGCCCTTCCCTTGGGCTGGCTCAAGCAATATTGGAGGAAGAAGCTTGCTGTTCTGCAGGCTCCAAATCCCGTCCCCCTTGGGGTGGGGTCCACTACCTAAGGGAGATAGAATGAGGGCTTTTTTCCTTTTGTGTTATTTTTACGTTTGCTTTAAGTAGAAGTTTGTAGTAGGGTTAGGAGATGATGTTTATTTGCTGAATTGGGTTGGTTCTGGGCGTCTTAGGCCCTAGCGGAGTCTAGAGAGTTGGGAGAGATCGATCCTCCTCTCAAATTGAGGATCTACAGTATCTTGGTATTTTCCTTCCGTTTCTCTTTGATTATCACAATAATATTGCTATTTTTCCTGGTTTGGTTAGGTTTTTTTTGTGTAGAAATATCGCTGGAATTTTAAAATTGATAGGTTCCACTTGAGTTCTTCAAGTGTTTCCTATCAAATTGGCATCATAGCAGTTTTTTGGGCTGTTTTTGGTGGTTTCATGCAGCAGATTTTTATTCTGAACCGTGGTTTTTTGCTATTTTTGGGGTCGAAATCCAAATTTTTGAGTCTAACAAAGATCCGGATAGTGATGGCAGCCAAGAATGTGGATGCTTTGGAAGAATGACTTGAGGGGGAGATGTGTCAAATAAAAGCGACGATGGAGGATATAATTTCCTCCATGGCAGGTAAATTGTCTGGTATTTAGGAGATGGTGAAGAAGATATGAGATCATCAAAACCAAACAGTGGTATCGGAGGCAAGAGCACCGGTGGGGAAAAATACGAATTCTGAAATTCTTAGGGATGAAAATGATGTGGAGATCGTAGAAGGAGAAGGGAGAAGACCCCATTTAGAACCTTTTCAGCGGGAGGAGATAGGGGGAAGGTTTGGGGAAAGGCGTGTATATGTGGGGTATGAGCAAAGGGGTGCTGATTGGGAAGAAGGAAGGGGGATTATGGCTGGAGGTGCTAATTTTGATGAAAGAAGCGGTGAAATGGAAGAAGGGTTTGGGTATGAATGTTGAAGGGAGAATAAGGACACTTAGGGAGGGCCATCCACTTGGGGAAGGGAAAATTATAGAGGAATTAGGGGAAATAAGGGAGGTCTGAAGATATGAAAATTGAAGATGCCATCTTTGAAGGGAAGGATGCACATGGGTGGATTTACAAGGTAGAGAGATACTTCGCCGTCAATGGATTGACAGAGGAGAAGAAATTGATAGCAGCTGGCCTATATTTGGAAGGGAAGACATTGGCTTGGTACCAGTGGATACACATGAGGAGGCCCATATAGAGTTGGGGGGAGTTCAAAGAATGCTTATTGGAACGTTTTCAAGCCAGCAGGGGAGGAGACTTCTATGAGCAGTTATTTTCCCTAGTACAGGAAGGCTCGGTAGCAAAATACCGTGAGATATTTGAGTACCTGGCGAGTCGACTAGAGTGGGTATATGAGATTGTTCTGGAGGAAGGAACAATCTCATAAAGGGGCACAAATCAGAGATCCAGGCAGCAGTTAGAGTCATGAGACCTCGTGACTTGAGAGAGGCTATGGAGCTAGCTTAACTGGTGGAAGATCAAAAGTACAAACTACAAAGAGAGGGGAGCCAGAGGCAGCGGTTCAAGTGGCTCGTATAGGATGACTATTACTCTCTTAGCACCTAAGGGGCCTACATCGGGCAACCTTCGTGAGACCCTAAGGGGGAAGCCTGTAGGAGGAAGTGGGAGGAACTTCAAAAGGCTGACTTAGAGAGAGATGCACGAGAAGAGGGCGAAGAGATTATGCTTCCAATGTAATGAGAATTATACTCCAGGACAAAAGTGTAGGGACCAAACTCTTCAGGTTCTCACCGTCTGCAATGATGAGGAAACTAAGGAGGGAGTGAGACAGGGGTAGAGGAGGAAGACTAACTGCATCTTGACATGGCAGAGGTATTCTTGAACTCAATGGTAGGATTTACTCTGATTCATACCATGAAGGTGAAGGTGGAAATAGTAGACAAGGAGGTGGTGGTGTTGATTGACAGTGGGGCTACCAACAATTTCATCTCCAATCAGGTCGTGGACCAATTGGGGGTGACATTGGTGGAGACAGGGTGCTATGGAGTGATGATGGGTACAGGGAAGGTGGAGATGGGCTGAAGCATCTGTAGGGGAGAAGTGCTGAGCATACAGGGGGTTCAGGTGACGAAGGATTTTCTCCCATTAGAATTAGGGAGCACTGATGTCATCCTAGGGATGAAGTTGCTTGGGGAATACCAAGGTCAACTAGGGAGCACTAACGATGGAGTTGGTGGTAGAGGGGCGAAGTGTAGTGATCACGGGAGATGCGAGGCTATCCAAAGCCATGGTGTCTCTTAAAACCATGACGAGGAGCGTACAAGAGGTGGGGAAATGTTTCCTGGTGTAGCTATAGAGACTAGAGGGGATTAGATTGGAGGAGGGTGGAGACATGCCTCTTTTAGTACAACCATTGATTCTTCATTTTAGTGAGGCCTTTTAGCCGCTTCAAGGATTGCCATTGCTGAGGGAGCAGGAGCACGCTATCACCCTGAGGGAAGGGGTGTCCCCCATCAGTGTCAGGCTATATCGTTACCCTCAGTTTCATAAAGATGATATTGGGAAATTAATCAGAGAAATGTTGTGGCAGGGATTATCATGCCTAGTGTGAGCCCTTTTTCTAGTCCAGTGTTATTGATCAAGAAAAAAAGGATGGGAGTTGGAGGTTCTGCATGGATTATAGGGCCTTGAATAAGGAAACTGTGCTAGACAAGTTTTCCATCCCAGTGATAGATGAGCTATTGGATGAACTGAGTGGGGCAGTTATCTTCACCAAGATATATTTGAAGTTAGGATACCATCATATTCGAATGAAAGGGGAGGACGTGTTGAAGTCTTCTTTCTGAATGCATGAGGACATTATGAGTTCTTGGTGCTGTCTTTTGGCCTTACTAATGCCCCAACCACCTTCCAGTCCCTCATGAACAAAATTTTTTGACCCTATATCAGGATATTTGTGTTGGTTTTCTTTGATAATATCCTGGAGTATAGCAGGTCAGAGGAGGAACACTGGGAGCACTTGAGGACAGTCTTAGAAGTGTAATAGGAGCAACAACTGAGGGCCAATTTAAAGAAATGTTGCTTTGCATAGACCAGTGTGGAATACTTGGGACATGTAATTTCTTAGGAGGGTGTAATCGCTAATCAAGCTAAGATTGAGGTAATACTAAAAATACTAAGATGGACATTACCAAAGAATCTAAGGGAGCTGAGGGGTTTCCTAGGGTTGACAGGATACTATAGGAGGTTCGTGAAGGGCTATAACACCATCTTCTGGCCACTGACAGAATAGCTGACGAAAGATAACTTCTTATGGGGGAGGCATCCACAATTGCTTTTGAGAGATTGAAGAAGGCTATGAGCACTGTACCGGTCTTGGCCCTGCCAAATTTCAAACATGTGTTTGTAGTAGAGATGAACACATCAGAGTATAGCTTGAGAGCAGTACTTATGCAGCCCCACTGATCCATAGCTTACTTTAGCCAGGTGTTGACAGCTAGAGCCAGGCTGAAGTTCAATCTACGAGAGGGAGTTAATGGTGATTGTGCTAACCATCCTGAAGTGGTGATATTATTTGTTGGGTCGGCATTTCATTGTCAGGATGGATCAACGGAGTATGAAGTACTTGTTTGAGAAGAGGATGATGACAGAGGAGCACCAGAGATGACTGTCAAAGTTATTGTGATATGACTTTTAAATTCAATATATGCCTGAGATAGAGAACAAGGCGGCAAATGCCTTATACAGATGTATGGGGGAGCTATAGGAGATGGCCGTGTCGATACCACTGATGCTAGATTGGAGACCATTTAGGAGGAGAGTGCACGGGATGAGGAGTTGGGGAGGATCAAGACAGATTTATTGAAGGATGAGAGTAGCCACACTGGTTATTCTCTAGAGGGGGAAAGGTTGTTGTACCAGGGAAGATTTGTGATGCCGAGAACATTATTTCACATCTCCATCTACTCCAGGAGTTCCATGGGAGCGCTGTTGGGGGTCATTCAGTGGTGCAAAAGACATACATGAGACTCGCCTCAGAGTTGTATTAGAAGGGGATGCATAAGAATATGGAGGAGTTGGTAGCCAGTTGTGACGTTTGTCAGAGGAATAAGTATATGACCATGGCTCCAGAAGGATTATTGAAGCCGCTAGCTCTACCAGATCGGGTGTGGGAGGAGCTCTCTATGGATTTCATAAATGGGCTACCTTGATTGGAAGGGTTCACAGTGATTCTAGTGGTACTGGATAGACTGAGCAAGTATGCTCATTTCATTCCCCTACGACACCCTATATGACAATGACAGTGGCATCATCTTTCAACTGGGAGGTTGTCAGACTGCATGAGATATCAGAGTCCTTAGTATCCGACAGGGAAAAAGTGTTCCTCAGTCATTTTTGTAAGGAGTTATTCAGGCTACAGGGGACAGTTCTGAAGAGGAGTGCAGATTACCACCCGCAAATAGATTGATAGACAGGGGTGATAAACAGGAGCTTGGAGACATATCTACGATGTTTTGCTTTAGAGACCCCTCGGTTTTGGGCCAAGTGGCTTGCATGGCAGAGTACCGGTACAACACATCATATCATTTCTCTTCCCAGATTAACTCATTCAAAGTGTTGTACAGACGATCTACGCCTAACCTGGTACATTTTGGGCATAGTAGCACTCCAGTTTCTGCAGTAAAAGAATACTTGGAGGAGAGGGATAGGTTGCTGGAAAGTTAGAAAGGCATATGTTGAGGGCTCAATAGGTTATGAAGACATAGGCGGATGGGCATAGGAATGATATCCAGTTTGAAGCGGGGATTGGGTGTTCTTGAAGCTTTGACCTTACAGGCAGAGGATGGTTGCTAACAGGAGGAACGAGAAGCTGCTCCAAGATATTTTGGGCCTTTTGAGATATTACAAAAAATTGGAGAAGTGATGTATCATTTGAGGTTGATCAAGTGGAGGGACCTTCCCAATTATGATGCTACATGGAAGCCTTACTAGAGGGTGCAACATCAATTCCCATATTTCCACCTTGAGGACAAGGTGCTTCTTTGGAGCGGGGTATTGATAGGCATAGACCGGTCTAGCTGGCTCAACCCGTGGGCGAGGCCGGCTCAAGCAATACAAGTGGAAGCCTGCTGTTCTGTAGGCTCCAAATCTAGCCCCCCTTGGGGTGGGGTCCACTACCTATGGGAGATAGAATGAGGGCTATTTAGACATTTTGTGTTATTTTTATGTTTGCTTTAAGTAGAAGTTTGTATTAGGGTTTGGGGATGATGTTTGTTTGCTGAATTTTGGTTGGTACTTGGCGTTTTAGGCTCTAGCGACGTCTAGAGAGTTGGGAGAGATCGATCCTCCTCTTGAATTGAGGATCTACTGTATCTTGATAATTTTCTTCCATTTCTCGATTATCACAACAATATTACTGTTTTTCCTGATTTGGTTGGGGTTTTGTGGAGAAAAATAGCTGGAATCTTAAAATTGATTGGTTCCACTTGAGTTCTTCAAGTGTTTCCCATCACATACCTCCACTTATTCATCTCACATATGTTCAAGCAGTGGTCTTGTATTAAAGAGGGATTATGGATGATGAATGTGCATTGACTATAGGTCCTTAATATGATTATCATAAGGAATAACTATTTATTGGTATAAATGGAGGAGTTGACCGATAAACTATAATTGGCCAAGTATTTCTCCCAATGGATTTAAAATCTGGCTATCATCAAATCTAAGTTAGAGAAGAAAATTTCAAGTGTATTTTTAAAATGAAGTAGAGATTGTATGAATGGTAAGTGACTCCGTCTGAATTTTGTAATATGCCAACAACCTTCATAAGACTGATGAATGAAGTGTTGTACATTTTTTTAGAAAAATTTGTAATTTTTTTCAAAAAGACTTTTTGGTGAATAGCAACATTGAGAGTAATTTGTAATTTTTTTTCAAGAATACTTTTTGGTGAATAGCAACAGGAAACCAAGGTTGTAATTCAGCTCAAGAAATGCGAGTTTGACAACCTCAAAGTTATTTACCTTAGCTTCATAGCAGGCGGGGAAGAATTAAAAACGGATCCAGAGAAGGCAGGGAAAATCCAGAATTAGCCCAAACCATGCACCAGTTTTTAAGTGTAGGGTTCTCATCAGCACATGTGGAAGTTCATCCACTACTTCTTAGCACTTTTTGGCCCCTTGCAAGCACTCGTAAGGTACTGGTCGCTCCTTCCAATATGGTGAAAATGGGGAGAACATCTTTCAATTTTTGATAGAAAAATCACGAAGGTGCTAGTACTTGCTCCTCCTAACCTGCAATGACAATTTGAGTTGGAGACGAATGCTTCCAACTATGCCATTGGTGTCATGCAAGTGCTGCCAATATTCCATGAAGACTTGGGATTGAACTCTTTCATACATGCATTTTTCTTTCAGCTGTGTCAACATAAAAGTCATAGTTTGAGGCCTGTTTAGGGTACCTTCCACAAAATCCATGTTGATCTGAAGTTTTTCAATTAGCACACAGGAGGGTGGTAATACTGAAGGATAGGAGTTGTAGCGAGCGCTAAGTTTTTTGGAAAAAAATCTTGAATTCATGCGCGGTTGAAGAAAAGCTGAAAGAGTCAATGTGCTGTGCCCCATACTTCATGATACATTTCAACAAAACGTAGCATCTATCATTCAAAAATATAGAAGGAAAAATTTCATCATCTTTTGTCCCAAGTTACAATTTGCTTGATAAATTTACAAACCAACACATAGATGTCTATTTTTATTCTGTCCATTAATAGGTCTATTTTTATTCCATTTACAGACAAAGACATAGGTGCCTATTTGTTAATTTGAGAACTTGCAAATAGATAACTTCATTTAAAACTCCAGGTGTCCAGTACTGCTTAGACCATCCTCTATTACTTTCTAGCTCATGGGAATTTAATAAAAAATTCTCGGAACATCGTGCTAGAACTCAAGAAGTTGCCTGCATTGAGTTCCTCCATTAGTTTTTCGGCTGTGCAAAAATAGGAGCCCCAAAAATCCACATTTGTTGAAGCCTCCTTCATAGAGAAGGGTTCTTTTCTCATTTGAACATTTTCGTGAAGTCTTTTGACATTGTTGAAAGGAATTTTTGTGGTTGGATTGCGAAAATAGGTCTTATTTTGGAATTTTAAATCATAGTTGCAATTTTCGCTATATAAAGATCATTCAGAATATAAAATACATCTAGATCAATAGGAATAAAAATGCATTAATAACTTGGCAAGCACCTCTCTACTGAGGAGAGGTGTTCTAAGATGCTAATCTTTTGAAAACAAATGGTATAAGAAAGCGGAAGATGGTGGTCATTTGGGATGCCAGGGCACTTTGGCGTCAATAAGCACTCTATGTGGGTTTCCACTGTGCAGCCTTGTCTTTTTGAGAGGTTGGGGTATAAGTCAATTTTGTTGAACTGTGAATCTAGTTTAAATCAAGAAAACATGGATCATAATTTACACTTTAAATATGCTGATACTTCACCTTGTCATATTGAGATACTATTATTAATAATAATGATTAATGTGGATGTATATGCGTTCTTTACTTCAGAATTGTATAAGAAACATCTTTTGCTTCCTGGTGTAATGTATGGTGCCTATTTTTTCTATATTTTTGTAATATCTACTGTTTTGTTCAGAATTTATTGTTATATATGTAGGAAAGTGCTGTCAAATCTGGAAGGATCCAAGTGGATGATAAAATAGTTTCTGTGTCATATATTGTACGATCAACTCAGAAGATAAGCCACTTTGTGCACAGGTTGGAAAATGACCCATCATAGTTGGCTTTAGAAATTATAGCACGTCATATACTTTTCCCTAGAACATGAATTTCCTCCTAGCAGTGCATGTTTTCGCAGAATATGCTAATGTTATAGCTTTTAATTTAATGGATTTATGGTCACCAATAGTTATTATATTGAAGTTACAAACATCTTTATCAGAGCTATCTTTGCTATCTATTCAGCTTTGCAAATTTCATTAAAATTTTCAGAAATAAGAAACAAAAAGGATTCCTCTATCATGTACTATGATCTTGGGTAACTCATATATCCGAATTATTTTTGTAAAAAACAGTTTTGCTACCTTAGTTGCATAAGTAGTTTTAAAAAAAAACCCTATCTACTATCACGACCCTACTATCATGAATATGAACAATCCCAGGTAATCCTAATATTAACATAGGGAGTAGAAGGGACAGGAAGAGAAGTGTGCTTACCAGCGCATTATTTAGCTGTTTTTATCATCTGGCCTGCACTACACCGAATAACATTCCTATAGTATCCTATCTTAACGGAAGCTAATAAATCTACATTGAAGTGCATGTATGGTTATATCTTGACCAACTAGACCGGCCATGCTACCAGCAAGAATTTCTCAAATAATTTGATCATGAAGAGAGCTCCTAGGAATGCAAAACCTTCTACCTTTATAAAGTTATCCATCTCAAATCATTAAAGTAGCAAAATGAATGTATGAAGTTTTCTTGTGGTCGTGATCTATCAATAGAAAGTCGGGATATATCACATACTTGTCCTGCTTTCTTTCAAAATCAAGCAGACAAATGTGCATACAAGTTAAGAGTAAGGAGACCTATAATAGTGCATCTATTAGTTATTTTGAATGATAGATGTATGGTTTACGACAAAGGTGTAATCATATGTGTACTTAATTTACTTAACATGTATATTACTTAACTTTCTGAGTATTTATATACTTTAGGGCCCCTTTTGAATGCAGAATGGTTCTTGTCAGCATGAGTGTATTTAATTTAAAAAGAATTCCGATTGGATGTTCTAAAATAGACATGAATATACTTAATTTAAACCTATTGATATGAGAAATTTGATAGGAAACACTTGTAGATCTCAAGTATTTCCTATCAATCTTCGGAAAACAGTGAGAATTCTTCACAAAAATCCACACAAAACCATGAAACAAGAGATAATTTGTATTATTTGATGAAAGGGATACGAAAAATACCAAGATACAATTGATTCTCTATTTGAGAGGATGATCTTTTTCTCCCAAATCTCTAGACGCCGCTAGAGCCCAAAGAAACTAAGAGATCTCAAATGTCAGCCAAATTCCAGATGCCCTAACCCTCATAAAACAAACTATTTAACACATACAATCCAAAAGGAAATATCTAAACAATCCCTACATTCAAATTTCCCTCCTAACTCCCTCAAAAATCATTCCTAAATCGCTTCGTGGGATTTGCGGTTCGGTTGGCACATACAAGGAGGCGGAAGAGTTCTACCTCTGTCTGCCTGAGCCTGTCCCGTGTGGACCGGCTGGACCGGTCTAACAAAATTCGGCCATAACAAAGATTGGGCCTAAAAAGTCCTGAAAACAATCCCGATTTGGATCTGTTATGGCCTAATTTGATTTTTTTAATTGGCCCATGGCAACTTTTCCTTTTATTGGCTGATTTGGTTTATTTGAAAGTTTGTGGTGCATCAATAAATTTGAAAGATAAAGCAAGTTGAATTGAGAATAAAAGCTTTTGTAAGCAAACCTCCTCTCGCTCTTCTTAGTTGCTGGCTTGTTTCCTCTCCCTTCTTTTCTTGTCTTCTCTCGTCTACTTATCCTTCCAGCAGGCCCCGTCTCTTCCCCCTCCTTTCATTGAGAGCTCTCTTCCTCTCTCTATTCTTAAGTACAAGTCACACTCTCCCATCAAATCATGAATAATGAGGAGTGATTAGATATCCTTCTTCCTCTTTATGTTTCCTGCTCTCTTGCATGAGGAAGTGTTCTCTTTGCGGTCACATTTCTACTAGTGCTACATTCTTATGTGTCATAATTCCTTGATGGGCAATTTTTCGGTCAATTTCTTTGGAATATATGCTTTTGAGAATTACAAAAATTAACTTGCAATGGTTCTTATCAGCTTGATATTCTTGTTCCTTAAATTTGATTGTTCCTTTAAATCATTTAGTTCTGCCTTCCCCGCCACAGTGCCATTCAAGTTCGATTAAACTAGTACTTCTTGATATAGAAATTTGTTTGACGTGAGATGTTATCTAACCAGTTATATTTCTTGATGCTATCATTTCAGTTTCAAATCAACTTGAACATCGTCCATTCTTTGCTACCCTTAAAGCTTATCAATGTTGCAATTAATAGCTAGTTCATTAAATAGAGGTATTGATTTTATGTTGCTAAGGACAATGATCTGCCAGGAGAGAAGTTTTCTCCATGTTACACAGTTTCAATGAGTTATGTATTTTGCTATACAAAATGATTTACAGAAAGTAGAGATAACAACTAAGTATTCAGAAGGAATGAATGGAGGTGAATCCATTAAGCTGATTCAAAATAGTTGTAATTAGGCTAACGATTATTTCAATTTTTTTGGTATGAGGCTCGGAGAAAATTATCTGTTCAGCTTTCTATCTTATGATGTGTGTATTTAAATGTATTTTTAACAGGGTTTATGCTAACTTGAAGTTGGATTTCAAATTAGGTAGACTTGAGTAATATTGTTGTAAAGGGTTGTTTTAAGTTGTAAGGTCCTATCTGCTATATATATTAGATAGCTTAAGTTTTATGAGTACGAGAAATGCATTTTAATATACATGGATTGTTTGCATAACTGATTGGCACCCAAAATGATCATACGGTAAGTAGATTACTAGATAGAAATTACTTTAGTCATCTTGCACCAATTCTCATGCATTTCCTTTATATTTTAAACTGTATGTTCTCTTATGGATTCCCTATATGTCTAAGATTTCGTTTGGGAAGACTTTCTTACTGCTTTTTAAAACAGCTTTTCAATACAAAATTTTTAATTTTTACTAAAAATCTGCTTTAAGCAGCAGTAAGAAAGCCATCTCAAATGAAGCCTAAATATGATTTAGTATTCATAAACTTTATTTATAAATTTTCTTATATGGACAGCACATTTTTTTTGGCTTTATATATCCATGAACACAATTAATATAAAGAGAGACAGACCTTCTGAAAAATGAACTACTGAAAACGGATTCCATTCATCATTTTGCTTACTTAACACAGACCTGCATTGGCAGAAGCATCATGCATTGGATTCTAGAGGACAAAAAGCTTATATATATATCATCCTCTTGTTATTTTCCTTGTTCTGAGAATTCAGGATTTTGTCCTTGGCCCTAATTCGATATCCTCTGAATTTTTTGTCTATTATTTTGACTTCTTTTAAAGTAGCTGCATAATTTGATTTATAATTAACATTCTCAAATGAGTTTCCATAACAACTAGAAATTATGACTTCTTCGACTGTCTTGCTTGCGAAGAGATACTATCTAGCAAATAGAATGCTAAAAATAGATTGTTACTGTAGGCATGAACCTCCGGTGCTGGCTGGAAATGTTTCAATCCTTCATAGTGAACCTGATGTCATTACCGTTTGTAAGCCTGCTTCTATTCCTGTAAGTAAATTAGTTAACGTATTTATTTGAATTTGTAGTTTCTGTAACATCAAAATCAAATTTCCTTTTTCGAACTTATTTTATATCAGTTCTATTGGATGCAATATTATGCCGATTGGGTCCTTAGTGGATGAGTAACATCTGCATTTCCAATTGGAGAGCCATAAGGGACAATTCATCAATGGGGACCCTTTTTAGCTACGCTCATGCATTCCATGTACATAAAACTTCGACTAGGATGTATTATCGCGGGCTCTACCTCTATTTTTTCCCTTAAACAGGATTTATAATTTGCAGACGATACTTAATCATGAGTGATAAATTTGTTTCATAACTGGATCTTTTGTAACTGGCATGGACTGTTTTGCTTGCAAACATTCAATTGAATTTGTTTTTTGTTGATAAAGCCTTTGTTATTTTCTTTCTGAAAAAACAAAGTGCTCATATGTTATATTGTTCTCAATCAGCAGCTATTCCATTACACTTTCCACAAAGCAATTTGTTTATGTATGATATGCATCATTATTTCTGCATGGACAATGAAACCTGTTGGAGGGGAAAGGAGAAATAACTCTGCATCCATTACTTGGATTTAAAGAATATTCAGTTGACCATAAGGAATTTGTATTCGTTCAATCATGAATTAAGAGAAAATGATTAAAATGATCCCTCAACTCTTTGTGAGATGTCAAAATAGTCCCCAACTCTTTTGATAGATCCATTTGGTCCCAAACCTTTAAAATGAGATCCTTTTAGTCCTAATATACAATACTGGAATTAATGGTGTTAAATGTAAGGATATTTTGATATTTTTTAATTAAACATTTATTAAATGTAATTTTCATCGTAGGATTCGCGGAGAAGCGACGCAAACGGCACCGAATCGGCGCGATTTTCGGCAGAATTCATGGGATTTCAGTCCGAGGTACGTACAGATTTTTGCCATTTTTGTTTCTTTGTATAGAGGTTAACAAAATTTTACCACGTTTAGTAAGTTGCTGGATTATGACTGGGCTAATTTTAAAGGAGATTAACTAGTCAATTGTTTAAGTAGAATTATAAGATTTGCTACATATGTGCAATTATTCTAAAATCAACATAGATTATATCTTATTGTGGTAGTGTGATACATTAAAAAGTTGTGATCTTGGTACAAGTAAAACATCTTTCTATAGCTATAAAGGTTAATGGTAGGTGGAAAGTGGCTGAAGTAGTCAAATGTTGATGTAGACAAAGATGACATTATCAATGAAGCAACCAATCAGGATGGTCACAGTTGTGGTTTTTTACATGATCAGAGAGGCATGCGAGATTAGGAATGACCATGGGAGGGCTTGTCAAGGAATATCGGCTAGGTGTGTGCGGGTGAGCGATAGGCTGTGTGAAGAAAAAATGCATGTGTGCTACAACAGGTTGTGTGAATACAAGTAGAGAAAATTGCAAATAAATGCACACAGGTGATCACGCAAGAGGAAAACTGTGGGCATTGCATATATATAATGGGTGAAGAAGCTGGATGGAGAGATTGTTATTATGGTGCATCTAAGAGATTAGGTGCATGATTGTGTGAAGAGTGTGAGTTGTGAGCATCACTAATAGTGGGTCCTAGATGATGGAGCATTTTGCATGTGTGACAATTAACGAATGGGAAGAAAAATGACTATGAGATTGTAATTAAATATTGCGAGATATTGTGTGAGTGAAAGCAGTGCAAAATTTGATGAACAAATGTATGGTGCACCTCACGACTCTAGATGGATGAGTTTGCAATTAGATGAGTTCTAATATTAAAATTGATGGAGGGGCAACGAGAAATAACTCCGCATACACAACTTGGTTGGCATGAGTAATTTTTGTTCATTCAATCATCAACAATAATAATGTTCTATTATGTATCATTGATCCCTTTTATAGAAATTGAGTGATAAGGATAAAATCAAATATTTTAAAGCAAATTTAATTCTATCTAATACCAACAACAACATCAAGCCTTTATCCCACTACGTGGGGTCGACTACATAAATCCTTTTTTAACAGTGTGTCATGTTAAGAGTCAAATTATAATTTATATCAATTAAAGAAAGGTCATTTCTAATATTTTATCACAAAGTCTTTTAGGTCTACCTCTACCTTTCTTAACATAAGCCAATTCTAATACATCGACTTTCCTAACCGGGTCATCGGAAGGCCGCCGTTTTTTGTGACCAAACCATCTAAGGCGGCTCTCTATAATCTTATCTTCCACTGGATCTAATTCAACCTTTCAAATGTATGCTTATTTCATATCCTGTCTCTAAGAGTAAAGCCACTCATCCAGCTGAGCATTCTCATCTGTGCAACACTAAACTTAATATTATGCTTCTCTTTTAATGGCCAATATTTTGCACCATAAAGCATTGCAGGTCTCACCACGATCTTATAGAATTTTCTCTTAAGTTTGAGGGGAATATTTCTATCACACAACAAGCTTGATGCATTTCTCCATTTCAAGCATCCAACTTGAATTCTGGCAATAATATCTCCATTTATTTCACCATCACTCTAAACAATAGATCCAAGATATCTAAAATGTGAATTCTTATTAATGACAAACAATTTAAATTTAAACCTATCTTTATCCGAAAGAAGATTACCTTATAAAATAGTTCAAATTAAAAAATAAAAGAAATTCGGTCATAAATGAAAAATGAGCTTAAAAAGTCTAGAAAGCTTCCTTGTTCAGATTTATTATTTTCTAATTTGACATATTGTAATTGACCTATGACGGCTTGGATTTTTTTGAACTGATTTGACCTGTTAGAATAAGGCTGCATTGCATCAAAATCTCAGTAGTGCTTATTCTGTTTATCATTTCAAAATTTGTAATTCTTGATTTTTGTACTCATATCTGAACGATGATTGGATTTTTATGGTTCTATATTTTCTATGATCCTGATCATATAATCATTACAATTGTCATTAACCTTCTCTTAACTTTCTGTGGCTGGGCTATTATGATTGGCCTGTTGTCTTTAATGTTCATTCTGTTAAGTTCTGTACGAGTTATTAACTTTAATTTATAAGTTTTTTGTCAAAATCCTAGTTTTATTACCTTTGGTTCGTTTTCCTTTGTTCCTTTTACATAAATGCTGCCTCCTCTTTTTGATAGAATGGTATGCTGAATTAATTTTCTTACAGGTTCATCCATGCGGTCAATATCGTAAAAATACTATCGTTGGGATTCTCCAGGCAGAACATGGCGTTGCTCCATTATTTCGTATCCTATATTTGTTTGATAATATAAAATTCAGACTACTCATTGATTTGCCTATATTTTGTTTTCTTGCTTAGTTTTGTTTTGCCAAACTTTGCTTAATATTCCTGTTAGCTATCCCAGGCATGCTTCGTGCTTCTTATCTTCTTTAACACTCTTCACTAGCTATTCATAGGCTTGATCGTCTTGTTTCCGGTCTACTTATTTTTGCTCGAAATGCTGGCAAAGCAGAACAGTTTAGGCAACAGGTAACAAGGCCATACTGCTATTATAAGTCCGATGATGTTATTTAGTTTTTTGTATTGATATGATACTTTATTGTAAAAATGGAAGCCTAGAGGGAAGCCCCTAACCCCATTGCAAGGAAAAGAGCAAACTTTAAAGTGTGAAGCATAAAGCTTCATGAGTATACATATTTAACTAGCGATAGTGCACGTGACATATATTGGTTAGGTCAATACAAAAAAATCTCATTCAAAATAATGATGAAGTACAAATATACTCTCATAGTTATATACGCAACTCCCAGTAATAGTTATATATTTT
This sequence comes from Dendrobium catenatum, assembly GCF_001605985.2. Lineage (NCBI taxonomy): Eukaryota > Viridiplantae > Streptophyta > Magnoliopsida > Asparagales > Orchidaceae > Dendrobium > Dendrobium catenatum. The sequence goes on along the minus strand of NW_021319116.1, from coordinate 11,487 downwards.
GGTTTATTAAGATGAAACATGAAACTAGAACTGATATAGGACTACAATGTTTTAATGGTTTGCGATAAGAATTTGCACGATTTTTTGAATAAAACAATTAAGATTAAAACTATTAGCAGTAAAAACGACAAAAGAAAACAAGAGAGGAGTGCCTACGTTTAGGCTAAGCCACTTGCCACACGCTTGAATTATCAAATAACTTAGAATCTCAATAGTAAGCAAATGTAGTAGCTTTCAACAAAATCCCTACGCTAACAATGAGATTAGAAGCATAGAAATTTATACTCAATTCTTACGATTACTAGGCTTGGCAAAGATAGGTGAACAAGACCTTCATGAATCAAATCAAACCACAAGAGAGAGTTAAACTACGAAAATACAAGAGTGGGAAGATTGGAAGACCTTTGTCACGGTTTGGACATAATCCGCCATTGAACGACACTACGTTGCTCATCTATGACTTCGGTGAGAGTATATAAAATGCGCTCCACGTACTCTTCGACAATGTGGTCAATATTCGGATTGACGTTGAAGAAAGTGAAGGATGTGAACGAACCCTTGTTCGTCGTAGGCGATGCCGTAATCAAGATCTGGATTGGCCATGCATCACGATCGTAGGATTGATGTGTTGTAGTTGACTTCCTTTTGTCTTCCTTAAAGATTTCCCTTTAAAGCAGGGTGTTCTTTCAAGCCTTCAAATGGTGGAGAAAGAATGAAGGAGCTCCCTTGTCAAAATCTGAGAGTAAAGTTCATATTTTGTTTTGGAGGGAAATAAGGTTGAGGAAATTTGAACTCTAGCGAAAGGGGGAAGGAGGGAAACTTGCCTTTGTGGAGAACTTTGATTGGGATGCAAAAAGGAAGAGGATTTATTGTGCGGAGGGAAATTTGAGAGCGAGATGGGGCGGATATGAGAGAGGGCCGTCAACATTAATGAGGGAAAAGGGGTTTGGGGAATTGTTTTATTACTTGCCTCTTTGAGAGTTCCCAAATTAAAGAGGAGAAATTGATTCCAATCTAATTTAATTTTGATTTGGATTAGATTGGAGTTTCCTAAAATAGAACTCTATTTAAGGAAACAATTCAAATTTCAAATTTTGATTGGGTGATTGAATTGGAATTTTTCCCAAATTAATTTATATGGAAAAGGAAAGAAATAAAGGGGGAAAATTTGAATTGTGGAAGTAAGAGGGAGATGGGTGGCCGGCGGGTAGGTCTAGGGTTAGGTTGGGTTTTGTATTTTGAGGATGTGGAGGTAGGGATGCGTATGTATGAAAGTTGGAGGGAGGTAGTAGTGGACCAAGATTAATGGGTTGGGCTTAGAGGAGGCCGGTGGTGGTGGAGCTTGAAGTGGCCGGTGGTTTTGGGATGTAGGAAAGAGGACAAGGAGATAGTGAAGAAGAACCACGAATCCGACCATCTCCAAGGTTGGCGAGTAATCCAAATTTTCCTATTCTAAGGATTTCTCTCTCCAAGCACACTCAAGTTCTCACATAGAACTCGAGCAATAACAAAATTTTATCATTCAATCATTAACATGAAAATAGAACAAGAGGGCTATATATAGCCTCGTACAAATGACTCAAGAAAATAAAAGACGACTATGCCCTCTGGGCTTACATACGACCTCCCTTAAGTAATGGGTAAAAACAGAAACATTAATAAAACAAATACAACATAAAATAATAATAAACAAATACATAATATGACTCAGAAGTACATTTACTCAATCGTAGTTGTAGATCAACGACCACGTCTTTGGTATACTTTCGAAGGCTCTGATGTCCCTATCATTCTCCCGGTGTGGGAGAAAGCTCGACTCCGTCGAGTAAGCATCCTAGGTGCTCTCATAGATCTCTAATGCGTCAGGGTCAATCTGTTGTAGCTCCTCGTGGTCCAGCCATGTATCCTCCGACTTGGGCTTTCCTTTTCACCTGATAAAGTACCTCCGCCATCCACCTTCCCTTGTGGAGATGATGTCATCACTCAGAATTGAGTCCACCTTTTCTGTCATGTGTGATTTGGGAATATTTAGTAGTGGAGGTAGGTTTGGTTTCTCACACAGTGGGGTCACCCAAGGTTGCTGTATGAGGGGATTTGGTGGTTGAAATCAGGACCTTTATATGCAACTAGATCTTCTATGTTAAAGGAGGGATTAATGTTGAATTCCGTAGACAGATCTACTACATAAGCAATATCATTAATTTTCTTAATAATTTTGAATGGTCCAGTACTCTTAACATGTAGTTTTTTAACAGTTCCCTGCGGGAACCGTTCCAGACGAATCCGCACCATCGCGGAAGCACCAACCTCAAAAGTTTTAAATTTTCATTTAAGATCAGCATACAATTTATAATCGTTATTGCTCTTTTTAATTTGTCGTGCAATTTCGTTATGAAGTTCATGTATATGTGATGCAAATAATGATGCAGACTCAGAAATTCTATACCTAGAGCACATGGGTATGAGGTCTAATGGTTGTCTAGGTTTGAACCTGTAAATAATTTTAGAAGGATTTAGGCCAGTGGTTCGGTTCACAGAATTATTATTGGAAAACTTAGCTATAGGGAGAATAGATTCCCAATCCTTAATATGTTCGCCGACCAGGTATCGTAACAGATTGCCTAAGCTCCTATTGACTACCTCGGTCTGACCATCAGTTTGTGGATGAAAGGCTGTGGAGCATTGCAATTTATTGTCCATTTTCATCCAACAGGTCTTCCAAAAATAGTTAGTGAATTTAACAGACTTATCCAATACAATGATTTTGGGTAACCATGTAAATAAACGACCTTGTTGAAATAGAGTTTGTCAATGTGTGAGGCGTCAAATGTATTGGAGCAAGGCAGAAAATGAGCCATTTTGGAAAAACGATCTACGACAACACAGATGGCATCATTCATACGGATAGTTTTGGGCAGGCCTAAGATAAAATCCATATTAATGTCCTGCCAAGGACAACTGGGGACAAAGGAGTGTACAAACTAGTGTTTTGCTTGTGTTGTTTGGCCAGTTGGCAGGTGTAACACCTGTTGACCATCCGACCGACATCTCTCATTAGGCTGGGCTAATAAAAATGATACTCCATGGCTTCTATCATTTTGTCTCGATCGAAGTGCCGAGCGAGACCTCCGATGTGGAGTTCTTAGACAAGAAATTCTCTCAGGGAGGTGCTAGGGATGCAAAGCTTTTGAGCTTTGAAAAGATATCCATCCTCCATTGTTTAAAATTGCGCAATATGAGGCCCGCCTCAGAGCAATTCTAGTGAAAAACATCTTGAGGCTTACGCCTTTAGCTTTTTTATGAGGCTTGTGCCTCAGCTTGGTTAAGGCTCGCCTTGAGGTCTGCCTCGCCTCGCTAGCGTGAGGCTTACGCCTTATCTTATTTGTTAGAACTAACATAAATCATGCCTTCATGCACATTCGAGCGCAACAACTTCCTCTCGATTGCCTCTACCTCCAAACCACGACCTTCGCCACAACCAACACCATCGTAGCTGTCTCCGATAATCACTTGAAATATGCACACCACCACCCTTAAAATTTTGGAGCATTAATCTCATATTTATGTTGATGAAAATATTTCTAAAAGATGACATTATTGAAATAAATTAAAAAGAAGCATATTGGGAGAAATTCGACTCTATTGAATGAGGCAGGGGATAAACTAATTTATTCTGGCGACAACTCAGATAAATACCACCTCAATGATGACAATGTAGATGATTCCTAAGTTGTTGTCAACTATTTTAACTTTTATTAGGAATTAAATGTAAATGAGCAGAGAATTGAGAAAGAAGAAATTTGGAGTTTAACTTGATGTTATATGATAGTTTTATGCAATTTCTATATTTAATATTGTTTTACTCTTATAATATTTGAATTTTAATTATATTTCACGTAATTTATCACTTGTCATTTTATATCTTGTGTAATTTCTTGTTTCATATGTATGTCAATTTATTAATTCATAATTCAATAGGAAGTTAATATGTTATTATTTAACATATTATTTAGGTTTTATATAAAAAATCACTTTTGAGATTTATTATCACTTTACGCAAATTTTTTATTTTGAGGCTTACGCCTTGAGGCTTATGCCTTGCCTCATGAACAAAAAACACCTCAATAACCAATTACGCAATTTTAAACTTTGCCATCCTCCAGAAGAAAATCATCCACAAGGCACATGCTTCCTGTGGACAAGAGAGAGTAGGTCTCCTTGAATTTGAGGCCTTCCAAATAGTCCATCTTTATTTGGTTAAAACCCACGACTTCAGCTCTCATCTCAGTGGTAGTCATCATGCGATGACTGAGAGCATCAACAACTTTATTTTCAACTCCCGCCTTATGTCTAACGGTATAAGTGTACTCCTAAAGTAATTCTACCCATCGACCGTGACGTGCATTCAACATTGCAACTTATTTTGGGAGTTGATATTACACAGCCTCGTGATTCGAGAAAATGACGAACTCTTGCGTAGGGCTACAAACGAATCGAGCCGAGCTGAGTATGTGAGTGTTCATGTTTGTGTTCAAGGTTGGTTCATGTTTGTTCGAGCTTTATTATTTGTGTTCATGTTTGGTTCATTTAAATTTATGAGTGTTCATGTTCGGTTCATGTTCAGTTCATGTTCGTTCGTTTAGTGCTTATCGAGCTTCTTCGCAAACATATTTAACGATTTTTTTTAACTATCAAACAAACACGTTCATGAACATATCTATGAACAAACATATTTATAATAAAAGCAATTGTTTATGTAACAAAGGCAATGATTATTTATATTTATTAATTTTATAGTCAAATATTAATTATTTTTATCGAGCTTATTCACGAGTTCAAAATCGAACACGAATCGAGCTTTTATCGAGCTTAATGTCGAGCTTGTTCACGAACTTCAAATGATGTTGTTCGCGAACATAAATGAGCTTAACACATTAGTGTTCAAGTTTGTTTATTTAAGAATCGAGTATTTAAAATATTGTTCAAGTTTGTTTGTTTAGTTAATTAAACGATCACAAACGAGCTTTAATCGAACCGAACAACGAGTAGCTCATCGAACGTTTGGTTCGCTTGCAGCCCTACTCTTGCGGGAGCAAGTCGTGTCGCCAATAACGAAGAGATTGGATCACAATGTAAAACTCTTAGTTATACGTGGAATATCGCTACCGAATGTCATTTGGCTTCTCATTGAAGTAAGCTACTGGGTGACCTTCCTAGGATAGGACTCCTCCAATTCCGAACCCCGAAGATCACATGTCACCTTGAAGACTTTGGAGAAATCAGGAAGTCTCATCACTGGGGCTTCCACCATTCTTTTCTTAATCTCATCAAAAGCTCTGATGGGGGCCGGGGTCCAGTGGAAATCACCCTTCTTCAGACAATCGGTGATAGGAGATACAATGGTGTTGAAATTGTAGATAAATCTCCTATAGAAGGTCTCTAATTCGTGGAAGCTGCAGACTTCCTGGATGGTATGAGGAACATGCCATTCTATAATGGCCCTCACCTTCTCGGGATCTGTAGAGACCCCTTGGGCTAACACGATAAAGGCCAAAAAGATAACACGATTTACAAGGAAGGTACATTTCTTAGGATTGTCATAAAATTGTTCATTCCTTAGGACCTCACAAACTTTCCTTAAGTGGTCCAAGTGCTGACTCGCCGACTGACTATATATAAGAATGTCGTCAAAGTAGAAGACGATAAATTTTCCCATAAAAGGGCGCAACACTTGAGTCATGATCCTCATGAAAGTACTCGGGGCATTACTCAACCTGAAAGACATAACTAACTACTCATAGAGACCATCCTTGGTCTTGCAAGCTGTTTTCCACTCATCTCTGGGTCGGATTCGGATCTGGTGGTATCCACGCTTGAGATCGATCTTGGAGAATAGAGTGACACCCATCATCATATCGAGCATA
>NW_021319116.1:0-5463 GCF_001605985.2 Dendrobium catenatum | reverse complement strand
CGAGTGGAGGCCGAGGCCGAATTTTCGGAGCCCACAAATTAACATGCAAGTGAAAAAAGTACTCCACTAAAATTCTATTGCTAACTGTATATTATCTTGGACTTAGCTATTTTCTGCAGACTTAACAAGTGGTTTTTTATAGTAAAAGAACAATCATTATTTTTACACTAACATTTGCTAATAATTGCTTCGAGTAAATATGCTTTTATACCATTTAGATATCATGTTAAGTTCATGACACTCACCCCAAGATTATTTTGCACCACTATTATTTACAAGCATGATGCTCACTCTAAAACAAGTCCAAAATAATTTTAATGAGTATCTTGTCCAAATTGATCAATTTAGCTCATAGATCACCAATAAGCTAATTTGAAAACAATAAGAGTCCCATCTTTAGAAAATGAATTTGGACGAAGCACTAATAGGTTGGACACCGACATGACCAACTTGAAAAAAATGAAGGAAAACTAGCATGCCCAAATAGGTGCCAATAGAGCATTTCCATTAAAAGATCAACTACTTTACCACAAAATCTTCAACCTTATATTAGTAATGATTCAAGAATCTCATGCAAGTTATTTGAGAATTTATACTAGTCTACATAGCCTACCCATCTTCCATAGTCCAAGAGGCCTATTTAGACTTATCAATGTCATGCTCATATAACATTCCTAATCATAATCATCCACACCAAGTGTAATACCAGAAAATTTCTGTGCCAATATCAAGGCAGCTCATGTTTCAAGAAGTTGAAATCAAATTTTCTAGGGATATAGCAACACATGGGCATCTCTAAGAATAGGTGGAAAGTGGCAAGGTATTAGGCAAAACATATTTTAAGGAGAAGATGTTTGTTTCATCCTAGCATGTTCTCGACCGCCACCTTTCCATCAGCAAAAGTGGCATCCAACCACCTATGACATACTTCAACCATACCACGTTCATTTCTCACTCACAAAGGCATCTTGGCATTCCAATCTTTTGAGTATGTCGAGAGATATTCTAAGCCAAGCTATCCCTTTACACTTCGATTCACCGCCAACCTTTCGCTTAAAGGAAAAGGAAAATTACTAGCTTTTCACTTTGCGGTCCTATCATGGCTGCATTTCAACAAACCATATAAACCATCAAATGGTCCTGGCGCATATTTTGATCTCAACAACCCTATTAACATGGTCAATAGTTGAGATTTTACGAATATTTATCAATATAATTCATTTTATGGGTCCTAAGGGAAGGTCCAAGCGCCTTTGAGTTGCATATGTTCAAACACCTCAACTTTGGCCATTCAGCTTCTACCTCAACATCCTGAATTACTGCCATGCACCTATCATGGCAACACAGTTGGTAAATGTGCTCCTACATCTTGATCCAAGAAAAATCACATACTCTAGATTTCAGCTTGTGGGCATTCCCAAGAAAACATGTCCTCGTTTCAGGGATCCACACCACCAAGTTAACATCTTGACTCCTAGACAATAGACTTTCATGAAGATCAATAGCACCCATCTTATTCAGACCATTAACTCGCCATCTCACCTTAAAAAAATACAAAAACAATTTTCTCCGTCATCCCATCATAACTTCCCACCCATGCTCTCCTCATTTTAGCAATCACTAATGAACTCCACCACACATCTCTATCTCAACTTTTTGACGACTTGGAATACAAGGTAGCCACACCTTGAGCAACAACCTTCTAGGCACCCATCAAGTTGACTTACATCTCAACAAAGCGTATGACTTTCTAGAAAAGGATGTTTAATACTTAGCTTTAATCCCAGACCCTGCTAGCCTTCTTGAAAACCTACTCAGCAAGATTCCTAATTATCTCAACAAGTTTCTTTATCATCACGACTAGAATGCGCAGCATCTCAGCCACCACTACATCGATTTCAATCACCCCTATATCAACCTTAAATGCCCCTCAAACAATCTCGATAACCTTGTCAGCCATTCCAATAAGTTTATGGTCTTCTCAACAACATCACCTACCATCTTGGCGAGCTTCATGATGTTCTCGATGAGCTCAAGCTCATCTCATAAACCTTATGGACATCTTGATTCAATCAGCCTCTTGACCATCGCTCAAACCTCCCAACCCATTATAAGACACTTATTAGATATGAATATTTTAGTGCAAATGGTTTGCTTTCATGTATGGGTTCTATACAACAATATTGATCATCTATGAGCACTCATATGCTTCTCAAGCATCAAAATATATATGTCACCTTGCCATGCAAATAACAAAATATGGGTTATAAACTACATTGATCACTATTAAATACAATATTAAAAACTACCTAAAACTCTCAATTGATATAGATCTTTCAAGAGAGAGATATAAGTATTAATTGTGATGCATCTATGTGTGCAATTCAAGGTCTATCAGTACACATTTAAACCCATCGTTGATTATAAATCATAGTTTTCTCAAACATTGCATTCAATTTTATCTATACAATGCACTTCCTAACACAATTTTCAGAGTAAGCTCGTAGACATGAATTCAACCTCTAGATCGGGAGTGATATGAATTTTCAATGTCGAAATTCGGCATCACCTATGGGAAAAAGGTGTCGCATGAGATGAAAAGGAGCTTTGGCGGAAGAAACATCAGATATTTGGTTCCAATTCCACCTATCTCCTGCTAGTGTAACTCAAAAGTTGTATTCTTTTCTCTAGAATAAATTGAATTATAAGGAATGATGTTCACATCTGCCTATCTATCAACTATGGGGGGGCTCTCTTCTCTCATATCATGTATCAAAATAACATTCACTTTTCTAGACTCGAGGGAGGTTCCCTTTCTCCAACATGACCCATAAAATCGATAACAAAAAACTTATCATGTGCAAGTAGGCACGTCTACATTTTTATTACTATTTACTCTAGCCCTTTATTCTCTTAAAATTCAAATGCCTAAACATCCATGATCCCAAGTACTAAGCAATGTCGAACTATAGGCATGAGGAGAGCTCTCCAACTTATCATCATTCTATGAGTAAACATCCTCAACACACCCTTCAGATTTCATAGATTCAAAAACACGGCTATGAGCGATATGTTAATACCAACAATCAAGCGAGCTCTGATCCATACCTCAACATCAGGTTACTCACCTAAGAAGAGTTGGCATCCCTAGCCAGGCACAAAAAACATCCTACTTAGTGCAAGAATATGCCTATGACGAAAAATGACAAAATAATAGGTGATTAAAAAAAAAATTCAAAGGAAATTAACTAGAATTCAGTAAGCCAATTATAGCTCAACTACTATCTACCCATTGGGGTATGTGGTATTAAAAACAAAAGTGCATAACAAACTTTTAATAAATTAATCAACAATAATATGCAAGATGATGTATATTTTTTCTCATCGTGAACAATAATAGGCTCATTTTCCTAGCAGTACTTCTCAAGCATTTGATCATGATAATCAAAGCTTTCATAAATTGCATGGATTAGGCAATCAAAATCCATTAGGCCATGAGGCTCTCTAAAAGAGATGCGGAAAACCCTTCAACCCGACATGTATAAGGCAATTTTTAAGCATCGCGCTACTAAGCTTTTATACATTCAGGTGATAATTATCATACCCAATCTCAAGTTATGTTCAAGGCCAAATACTTAATAATTTTTCAAGTAAACAAATCGTCATCTATTACATTCATTGTCATAAATAAGCAAGTAAGTATTAACGTACGAGTTACTTATTTACTGTCTAAGGTATGTATCATAATTTGACATCATACAAGTCCTTCGGCTCAAACAAGTAAAATGTTCTAATTGGGGATATTTTATAAATTAGCTACAAATTAAATCATTTATTACTAGAGATGCATCCTCACTGAAAATTTTTATTTTGATGTGCTATATGTGGAGCATCTTTCTAAGTTAGCTTCATGTTTCCTAAGTTAGTCTATAAAATAGAGTAAATTAGAAAACACGAAGGAAATATAACATATAAAAATCACTACAATAATAACGAAGTAGCACATGTTGGAAATTGTGGTATAATGCATGCTCAAATTTGGACTGAACCTAGTTCAAGGGAACAACTCTATTATCCATTTAACCCAAACTTAATATAAGTAGTTAATCGGGCTAGCTCCTCTCTAACTAAATATAGATCATGTGTTCAAAAAGGAAAGTCTCCTTAAAATTATATCTTCATAATCAAGGAGGAACCTAGTCCCTAAATAATTGGATAACTAAATCCAGTTTAATTCTCTGGAGGAGAGTTCTTTGCCCCAAAAGAGTTGATGTAGTACAAGCTAAATCAAACCACATCCAATTACAATTAAACTAACTCATAACATATTTGAAATAAACCTATTTTCAAGACTTTTTAGGCTTTTTTGCATGAATTAATGATAATGTTATGCATTTATTTTTTTAATACTATTTATTTTCTAAGGTGTTTTTCTTAATTTGGATAAGGTGTTTTTCTTAATGTAGCCGACCCCACGTAGTGGGATAAAAGCTTGATGTTGTTGATGTTGTTGGATAAAGATAAGTTTAGATTTAAACTTTTGTTGGGATTGAATAGAATTAGATTTGCATTTAAATTTTGATCTTTTTCTTATAATTATGTTTCTATAAATAGAGATCCATGAAACGTAATTAAATATTAGAGTAAAAGCTCGAAATAGTCCCCAGACTATTGATAAATGCTCAAATTAGTCCCAGAGTTTCATATTGCCTCAATTTGGTCCCTCAACTATTAAAAATTGTCCAATTTGATCCCTTGGTTAAATTTCACGTTTAAATTAACAAAAAGAACTGGAGAGCTTTGCTTCTTTCTGGGCATTTAGGTAAAATTATTTGTTACATGCTCGCTCCTTCTGGCTATAAGCCTTTGAGAATGAATTGTGCAAGGGAGAAGCTACAAACAAGGCGACATGAGGGCAAGGCGACGCGAGCGAGCAAGCCGCGAGCTAGATGCGCTGCGGCGTTCTTTAATTCAAATTCCGGATTCATGTGCGGCTGTGAGACAGACGTCACACTATGAGCGAGACAACCTGCAAGATTGTTTGGATACAGGAAGAAAGATGGCTACCTTCACAATGAGCAAGCTCCCGTCGTTACTTCTAATCCAATAGAAGAATGACAAAGAGATGTGACTTTGGATTCAACTAGAAGGAACGTCGTTGAAGGAGACGAAGAAGTTATTTAGTGACTCATTCAAAACTGTATCTCTCACGCGAAGCAAGCGAAGTCAAAGTGCAACAAACAGCTAGAGAAGAGGAAAAGCAAACATATTGCGGCTATAGCAAGTCAACAAAATAGGCATCGATAAAGAAATATAACATAGGAACAAATTGATTTAGTTTAACTATTTTAATTAAAATGCATTAAAAATATGATGTAATTAATAAATAATTAATTACTTAGATTAATTGATAGTTAACTTAGATTTTAATTATATTATTTATAAGAGTTAGTTAATAATAAT
>NW_021319115.1:220928-231683 GCF_001605985.2 Dendrobium catenatum | reverse complement strand
TGTGCAGAAGTACCAAGCTCTTTCACTCCCTGAGGCTTTGAGGCCGCGTTGAGATTTGAGGATTTAAACAACAGCTTGGTATGAGATTGGCTTAGCGGTACAAAAGGACTACACGAGACATGTGGAAGTCTTACCTGGCCAAATCATTTCCCATCATCAAGCCGTCAATCTTGGAAGGTGCGATATCATCTCAAGTCATATGTAATTCAACACATTGTTAGATGAACAGATTTCTCTGTCTCTCGTCCCTTCGTAATCCCGTAATGAACCAAAAATCATCCTAGAATTTCTAAAGCCCAGTTTACAATTCACCAGCGCAAGTGTGAAAGTCTTTCACCTGCGATACGTGGTAGTTTTCTCCGACTTTTCTTCTTCTTCTACATTCGCCCTTACTTAACATCGGAGTAGCGAGCACTTTGGTGGCAAGGGTCTAGCCCTGTGGCGACCTTGATTATAAGCCACTACGCGCGAGCTGCGCCATTGCTTGTGTCTATTCTGCGATAAAACGCCATGATCACCATTAACTCTATTCCCTCTTCCACATCGGCCCGTGACTGACCATCCGAACCAACCTCAATTTCCATAGTATCTTCTCAACCATAGTCTCTTCATCTTTTTGCACCTGATTTCGAGCGCGCGCCACTGAATTTCCGGTTCCTTGACTTGGAATGAGTATTTCTCATTGCAAACCCGCTGACTACTATCGAAGTGACCACATTCCTCTTTGGCTAGAAGTTAGTGGATGACCGGGGACTTCCTTGGAAGACTCTCCAGGATGTCACTGTCATTATATTGTCGTCATTATGGGCCTTCCTTTGGACCCAATTTCTGCGAGTTTTGTTGGCAGAGGCGGATCTCCGAGAGACAGCTTCCCGATGAGTCCGCTTGACTTATTCTCTTTCTTCAAAGCACCTTTTCGATTCCTTTCGAGGCTTGGCCCCCAAACTTGTTTGCCTTTCATACGCTGGAACCTTTCGGCCGACGATTCTTGAGACACGTGTGTACAAGTGTACACAGGCCCCGATGTGCTAAACCCTGCCGGAGCCTTGTCCGTCACATGATAACTCTCTTTTTTCAACCTACACAGCGGATCGATAGTCTATCTCTTCGAGAGTTCTTTCGGGCTCTCAACAAAGCATTGGCCTCTGGAAACCTAACTAAATCTTTCAATAAGCCCTTCTCACTTGGAGCGGAATGCGTTCAAGAACGCGGTGAGCAGTCCCGGGTCATATAGAACAGCGAGTAGTGAAGAGATTGCGTTACTAGGTCAACTCGATGTTTTTACATATCCATCCTCGGAAGGTGCATGCTCCTTAATCTTGACTTAGGTGAAGCTTGGAACTTCAACGACTGATGCTAGCCCAAAAAGATCTCTTTGACTCACCAGAAAGAGCCTATTTCTTTTTATCCAACTTTAGATTGGCGGAAACTTATTCTGGTGGGGGATATTGATCTTTGATTATGGGTGCTGGCAGATTGGAAGGATGGACTCGGCCTCCATCGAGCGTGAAACTGCATAAGAGGAACGCTCCGCAGCTTCATGCATCCTCTCTCTTTCTCCCTTTGCCTTCTAGTAAGCCTTCCTCCAGTGAGAGAAGCTAACAGTTTTCAACCGTCCCAGGTGCAAAAGTCAGTTTCTCAGGTCTAGGATTATAGTGGACGATGTTCGCAGCTTACCGACAGAAATTTTTTCCTTCCAGATAAAAGCAGTCCAACTCACTTTTTGCAGTAAGGAGTCTCCAGACTGGGATAGGGTGCTTTCGGAAAGACAGAGAAGTTCTCCAGTGAGCAGATTACTCTTTTTCTGTCAGTCAAGCATTTATCAGAGTAGAGATGTTCCTAGAATGGCATAGCTCGCGAGGAGGGTTTTACTGTGTCCGGTACACAGGAAACGCTCAGAAACCTGCAGTACTCTGAGACTTGAGCAGTAACGGCCCCACACAAAATGTAGGATGTGTGGCTGCGAAAGAATACATTTCACCAGCTTTCATTACAGGCATATCGACTCATAAGGGTGGTTTGGACTAATCTAGCTCTCGTCCAGTTGGACCGGTCCATTGGCGAGTCCTGCATTTCCATCACTCACAAAATGAAAAAAGGCGTGGAATTAAGTGAGCAAAAATTTAATACATCACCGTAATCTAGTCAACTTTCTATCCAACGAGGAATAGCGCGCCAGAACGAAATGCACTAGCAGGAGAGTTATGCATGGACATTTCAATATATCCCTGGGCTAATAAATTTCCATTCGATTTATTTTAAAAGAACATCATTTCAGGAAAAATTTAAATTTAGATTGCGCTTGCTACTTGTTCTTATTTGTCGGGAACGTGTTCACGCCTCGATGGATCCTTTGGGACATAGAAGAAAAATGTCAGCATCTGAGTGTTGGCACTCGTATAGGATGCATTAAGTATGTATTTGTGCTGCAATCGATAAGGCATTAATATGATATGAGCTATGCAACTAAGTGATTGTAAATGAGAATACCATTCCTCCAGCGGAGTCGCCAGACAATCTGTGGGCGTTCGATACAATACGGCCCAGGCGTCCTCGCTCGCTCTTTCCTTATACGTTGGAGCGAGACGGTTTTAACGAGTTAAGTTCTTCGAGCGTAATATTATTGGAAGGCAGCATGGTGTTGTCGAGATAAGATCATATCCCAGAGATTTCGCCTCATTCATTTGTGAAGGACTTTCTATTGTATTCTGAACGTTCTGGGGCTTCTACCTATGGCTGCAAGCCCCCTATCCGTTAATTTACCTCTCCGATCACGTAGTAGGAGAGATATCTGATTAAGGCTAGTGCGCTCGATCAGATACCGTAGGAGTGAGGAGTGGCATCTGTGCATATAGTAAAGCAGGCATAGGTTTAGGATTGGAATTTGAATGAGTGTGATTGGAAATTGATAGCACATTGGGCTTTTTTGGATTTTGGCCTCTTCGAAGATTTGATCCTTTAACAATATTTAGAATCTCACGCATCATACTGCACTTAAAGCGGATGATGGGCGGCAGAAATGGATTGATGGGTCCCGATCATGATCCCATGGTTTTCCGTCATCCGGGCCATCGTGGTCCCTGGTTCTTATCTTAGTCAGACGAAGAGTAAGTCGACACGCGGCAAGACCTAGACAGAAGGATCTTGTCCGGTGCAAGCCATGGGTTGCTTCGTCAATGGGGACCTTTAGATTCGGGGTTTGGTGTTTTGTCCTATTATGGGTACAGAGTTTAAATCCACCTTAGCTGTATCTATGTAGGGCTTTGTTTGCCTCTAGTTCCGGATCATATCTCTATTTTGATCAATTCTCAAGATATATCTCTCATAAGTATTCTAGGCTTCTGGCCATAACCAGCTATCTGGGTGCTCATTTACGGCGGCAAAACCACTCGGTTCAGAGGGCCCCCCGGTCATAACCGTTTTACCTGGCAGTGCATGCCTATGGGAGGCGAGACACCACTGCCGTTAGAGCGATCACGTACCATGTCTTACTGGCAAAGATTTGTTTGAAGAATGGATCCTTATTAATATTTCTGTTGAAAACTAGGCATTTGACTCTTTGATGCAGCTAGAGTTTATTTGAATTATGAGTTCCACTTACACTAAAGGCAGACTGTTTGCGGAAGGTGGATGGATTTTGCCTTAAGCACGTGGAAATTGGGTGGGGATCAAGGGGAGTAGCGATAGTATTTCATTTTTAAATAGTTGGTATTGGCCATTTTGGGCTTTGTAGAGTTTAAAGTATTCGTATAGAAACAAGTATGTGAGAATGGAGAAATTTTGAGAGATATTTGTGGATTTGAATGGACACCTAGTAGTTTTGCGTAAGGATGAGATTACCCCTTTGCTTTGCATTCAAACCACCTTCACCAATCTCAGGTGTTGTCCGGTTGGGGGTATGGCAACAATTTAACTTAATAGAAAAAAGTGGTCCTACATCATTCGCGCATTCCTCAGCATGGCGCCATCTCAATCAAACAGGCTTTTGTAGAACTATTACGAGGATATGTACTTGTGTCCACAGTGGGTTTATTGTGCATACGACATACACACTAGTTCGCATCTTATCCACAGTATTTTCTCCATTGCCTCGGACACGAGTATCAGATATTGTTATCACGCCTAGCGAACTTTCCTATAGAAATGATTCGTAGGAGAATTTCGTTTTGGTGAGTTGAAACCACCTTTTCGGACCAATCTCAAGTGGGTATTTATTTACTGGCATGAAAAGATGAGCGGCGTGACGGCTATCGATAAACCGGGGGCGTCAGTCAAGCGCGCTTCCCAGAGATCTCGAGTGTGTAAGATCAGGTTTCGTCGACTTAATGTGCGAGGTTCCGTGTGGCCGGAGTATCTGGTAAGGTCTGCGTTGATAGGAGTCCCAACTGCAATGTCACTTCCTCGGTATGTACTGCTGATTTTTCCTGAGTGGATACGACAGTACTGGTTGGATGTCTGCGAGTAGCTAAATATCTGCTGCGCTTTCGTGGTTGTGTTATTCTCTATCTCCAAAGTGCTACTGTCCCGCTGCACGTCCTTTACGAGTTCAATTGAATGTTCATACTTTGTACTCAAACACTTTGGGTTCCAGACGTCTGCATTTTTATTTACGGTTTGTATATACTTCTGTGGCGTCTGGTGTTCTAGAGCATAGATCTAGAGTCGAAATTTTTTAGTTCTGACATTCCTACTGCACTATCGTCTAACGTTCAATACACGTGTGTCCAATAGGTCCAGACTGCTCGTTTCTGAAGTTATGGTGCGGAACAAGTATAGTCTTGGTATATACACTGAGATCTAAGCAACAAGAGTCGCCAAGGTAGTAGGGTAGTTATTCCAGTACCACCCGATATTATGTGTGTCTCGGCAGCACACTCCCGCGTCAGTACCGCTCGTTTAGGGGAAAAACTAACGAGAAAACTGGGCCTTCCCCACCACGACCAAAATAAAGGCGTGCATGGTAGGATTTGCCCTCCTTTTCCGATGGACACCTCGCCGTGATTTGTTCTTTTCCCACCAACGGCCAATAAACGGCGTGCATTAAGGGTCCTTTCCGACGGAACCTGTTACATACTGTTAAGTAGCAGTTCGCTTCCCGCCCGAGGAGTACTTATAACATCATTCCGGCCGCGCAAAGAAAGGGTACCCAGGCTCGCCTGGCCTCGCATGTGCGTCAAACCGGTTTCCCTCCTACGCACGGACCAACCAAAGGGTGCTTAGGTTGGTTTTGCCGGGTACCGACAAGCAGCTCAGACAGGATGCGTGGGTCGCTCGCATTACCTCAACAACAGATTCGTGCCCGTTGCCCCTCCTACCACGCTCAATAAAGGCGTGCATAGGTAGACCGCCGGCCGACACGTAGTCGAGAATAGAGGGCGAAGGTTGCTCGTTAGGCTCCAACACAGGTGTCGTACCGGTTGCCCCTCCTACCACGCTCATAAGGCGTGCATAGGTAGACCGCGCTCCGACCACGTTGAGTGCCGAGATAAAGGCGGAGTTGCTGCTCACGCTAATCGTAGGTGTCGCGCCCAGTTGCCCTTCCCCCACCACGCCCAAGAAAACGTGCATGGGTAGACCACTGGCTCCGCCACGCATTGACAAGGTAAGAAAGCAAAGGAGCGACTGTCCGCCTCCGTCGTAGGCGTCGGACCGGGGTCCATCCCCACCCGGCCAATAAAGGCGTGTATAGGCGGTTTTCCGGTCCGTCGTACACATGAGGACGGAGCCTGAGTTTAGGGGGTTATAACCTTCGGCGCCGGTGGAACCCCGGCGGTGGAGGCTCGACGTCGAGGCAAGGAAGAAGGTCCGTGTCTTTCTTCTGTTATTAACAACCTTGAATTAATTACAATTAATAATCGATGATAAATTTAACTATTTAAAATTCCTGTATTAATAATAATTAATTAAAAATATACCTAATTAATTAGGAGGTAAATTTAATTAATCACAATTAATTGGAAATCATTTTCCCTAATTAACTATAGATTAAAATAATTAAATTATAATTAAGCTTGATTAATTAATATAATTAGCAACTAATTAAAATTAATATAAACTAAATTAATCATTCATTTTTTTTTTATATGGGATTTTACGGGATCTCGCTGTCCCGAGGCAAACGCACGAAGGGCAACGCACAGTTTACCGCGTTCGACGTGTGCTTTTAGCGAGCTCCGGCCTGCTTCGGGGCTTCCGCATCAAAAAAATGTCTTAACTTTCCGCTCTACACAGGTCAGGAGAAACGATCGCGGAAGGAGCAAAGTCGGCTGGCCAAGGAGGAGTCGGGTAGGGCTCGGCGTCGGCTAGGAGAGGAAGTCGGGTATGCGGATCCTCTCTCTCTCTCTCTCTCTCTCTCACGGGATTCGGCCAAAGAGGCCCAGGAAGGGAGAAAAGCTGCGATCTGCAAGCGAAGCGAGCTACCCAGTTCCGTGGCTGCGACACTCAAAACTGCCTGTGACTTCACGTCCGACTGGAGGGGAAGAAAGTCTGGAGGTGCGAAGTCAAACACAGCCACGGATGCAGCCGGAGCAGCGATGTGCAAGAAGAGAAGCTCCACGGGGGATGAGAGCGGAGATGCATCGAGAGGGAGAGAGCAGAGCTGGAGCGGGAGAAGAGGCCGAAGCTCCTTCTCGTGTGCATTTAACGACGCGAATGGGGTCGGCTCGAGGCGGGAATCGTGCGATGAAATGAACAGAGATCGTGCGAGCGACGTGCGACGTGTCAAGGAATACAGCGACGACGTGCGATGCAGAGTAGGTAAGATTTGAAATTGATTTTTTTTCTTACTTAACAGAGGTCAACAATGAGTCAAGACCAACCTCCTCCTGTTATTCCTGATTCTAAACTTTTTGCCCGTATACAGCCTCACCCTACCTTGCACGCGAGGACCATCTGCGTTCCTTAGTTGGACCATATAATCTGGTCAATTAACACTACCCCCACTAGGAGACTACCTACGACTTTAACTGAGACTTCCCATAAAAGTAACCACCTAGGTAGTTCTTTAAGGATGTCTCATCCCACTCCTCCTACACCAGTTATCTTAGAACGAACATCCTTAGACGCCCTTTTAGTGACTCTTCCGTCTGTCTTTAAGTTCATCGTGTTCGTGTGACGTTAGTAAATGTTGTCGTGAGGGTAGTAAAAGTCTGTTGTCTTTTCCTTTAAAAATTTTTTCTGATCTGTTTGTTTTTTAAACACTGTTGTAGAGCTCTAAGTCTTGTACAATCCTATTGCAACGCTTGATCTCCTTGCATTTATCATCTGCATGTCATCTTCAGGATTTATCTACAACGAAATTAAAAGGAAAATATGAACAAAATAACATCCAATATTAAATTAATTGCTTGCTGTCTCCGAGGCTGGCCTTCCCAAGCATCTCCTTCTGGCCTACAATCGGCCCCACCTTGCGTGCCTTGGGCATCCTTGTACTTCTGTTTTTGTTCTCGTGCCTCTGCGTCACCACTTTCCCTCCCATCGGGGTTTATTGTGGAGGCTCGCCATAATAAACAATCCTTTGCCAGTCATCGCAAAACGATCAAAGGGATAACTAAAGATGGTCCAAAGAATTCAAAGTTGGAGACTTTTGTGATGGTACGAGAAGCACCCATGCCGCACACCGAACATTTTAAGGAAATCTCAAAGGAGATAGTCATGCGCTACGTAGCTGACGGACCTTCTTTGAGGCCTAACAAAAGATCCTACATTTAATATAAAAGACCTGTTTAGAACCTTTGAAGGGGACCCGATCTTTAACCCCAAAATCCACTTTTAAATTAGCCTTTGTGTGACCCCACCCTGGTGAGATCCCCAGCCTAGCTCCACTTCCCAACCTTAACCCTACTTACCTATAGCGGAGACGTACGAAGCAATACTAAATGATGAGCTCATTTCCCCAAAGGTAAAGTGGGCGCCAAAGATACCGAGTTCATTGGAAAGGGACACGCGGGAAGGTAGAGAATACTTGGATTGATGGTGGGACGAGCTACAGAGCCTAGACGCCAGATCTACCAAGAGTTGTACGAGGGCCTCCTAGATATTTACTCGACGGGGTCGAGTTTTCTCCACCTGGGAGAATTGATGAGGACTCGTCAGCATTTTTCGACGCCGGAGATCGACCGGCCAACGAGCATGCTTGTAATTTTGGGTCATTTTATGTAGTAGCATATTTTTATTTGTATGTTTTTCCGCTTTCTGGCCCTTATGGGCATATAGTCGCTTATGGTCAGCCCGGAAGGGCATTTGTCATTTCTTATATTTTTCAATTTTGGCCTATTTATATGAGGCCTCATGCATTGTAATTTTTAGTTTTGGATGAAATAAAATTTTGCTCCATGGTGTCTCTTTGTGAGTTCAGAAGATCTGCTTGGTGAGTTTCTTCACCCTTCCTCGATCTCTTAGTGAGTTTCGCCGGAGAAGACTACATCTCTTTGTGAGTCTGAGTTCGTGCTAAGTCCAATTCATTGTGGAAATCAACGATGAAGGACATTGAGGTTGTAAATTCGTATCGTCAAATCTTTCATGAAGATTCCCTCCCTCTCCCCTTTTGCCTTGGCTGCCGCCTGACCTGACGCTGCTCAAGCCGCCGCCACCTTTTGGCTGCTCCTCCCTCCCGGCCGACCAGCCTTTCTCTAGGCTGTGGTCGTTGGTCGCATAACCCCCGATGCAGCCATCTTCAGATTTCCTTGCATCCGTCCATTCCACTCCCCAAACAGTAAGCAGCCATCCGTGAAACTCCCTCAGCTCAGATAAATTTTTTCTTGGCAAGCCACTTGCCCTGCTGATCCTCTCTGACGTGCATCAACCACGTGAATTGATGCACTTAATTGCTTGCTTAATGGCTGCTTAATCAGCCAATTAAGCAACAATGAAACTGGCATAATTGATTTTCATATTTGAATTTCAAAACCTGCTTATGACGTACACCCACAAAGGAAACGCTTCCTTTTTATTTGAAATCTGAATTCTTTACTACAGGGTTCTTTATTTAAAATCTGTTGGCTTAATTGTGTGGCCCCATTTGATTATTAATTTAAAACCTTCTCTCCCTCCATCGTGGCCGCCCATTGATGGCTCCTCTCTCTCCCCATTTGACAATAATAACACCACAATAATCAGCCCAAAATTCTTCCCTTTTCACCGCCTAAAAAAAAATTAATACCATCCTGAATTAAATTTGAATCCCTCAAATTAAATTCCCCTCCTACCTCTACCAAAATTAGAAATTCCTGCACCCAACCTCATGGTCTCTCCTTGGACCGAATTCTCCCAACCCCGCCAAAGCTTCGAGTGCGTCTCCCGGGCCGCCGATACACCTTCAAGAAATCTGCTGGCACATAGAAATTTCACTATTCCGGCAACCCTACTCCAAGACGACGATCCAAGGGTTCCTCTTCTCGGACGCGACTCGATTCTAAGGTGGAGACTCTTCTTCCGCTAAAGCCTAGATTAGTTGAGCGTATGTGCTCTAAAGGTGAAAATTCTCAGTATTAAATTGTGGATTCTTGTGGCCATCGTAGTTTTACAATTATTCTTTGTGTTTCTTGAATTGTTTGGTTGATTGATCTTGCTCTACTTTGCCCAAGCAAGTTAAAAATTAGATTTCTAAGGATCACTCTTTTATGACAATGATAATTTTATTTTGGGTTATTATGTTACAATTGCTCTCTTTAATTTCTTAAAGTAACTCCTCCATCACATGTACGTTTCACATCAGCAAGTTTTCTAAGAATACTCTATGCTTAAGTTCAATTTATTAATTTTTTAACTTAACAAAGGAGAAAAAAAATCTCATTAAAATCAATACATAAGGTTCCTTTTGAGAGTGAAATCCAAGCCTAGGATTTTTCTCCCTTTTTTGTTATATTTTTAATTTTCTTTTTTGGGGAGATAGAGGTGGACATGGAAGAATAAAAAATCATGGAAAAAAGGGAGGTGGAAGATGATGTATGGGGTATTGTTATGTAGGGACTCTACCATCATCTAGCCTCTATGAAATGGTCATCCACCATGTCCAGGGGTGTCAATATTAGACCCGACCCGAACTAGACCCGAAAATTTCGGGTTCGGGTCGGGCTCGGGTTCAGGTTTTCGACCCGTTTCAAAAACGGGTCGGGTTCGAGTTGACCCGGGAACCCGAAAATGACCCGGAATGACCCGACTGCCTGGTCTGTTGCAAATCTATTTTCATGACTTTTATTTTGATGATTGACAAACACTATTGATTCTCTTGGACTACTTATTTCTTCTAACTTTTCAGAAATCAAAGATCGGACGAACAGACGAAGCCAGTTCAGGATTGCGTCGGTTTAGGGTTGAGTCAGTCTGTTCTTTTATTTTTCACCTCTTGAGTCTACTTGTAATGGTCAAAGAGACTGATGCTAAGTAACCCTACACACACACTTGAGAGACTTAGAATTTTTGTTTTTACTCATATCGGCCAAGAAGATATTTACATCGTCCTGGACGATCAGGTTTAAAACAGAAAGTCTAAATAAGGATTCTTAATTAAAGCAGCCATCATTAACAAATCGGCCTGGACGATAAGCTCAAAACAGAAACAAATTGCCGCCATAGACAATTAAGGTATACTGTATTTTTAAATTATCAGCCAGGACCGATCAATGATCGGCCTGGACGAAATTATCAAATTATGCCTTAATTGATCAGAAAATCAAGAGAGTGATTAAGGATGATTGATACGATCATATCGTCCTGGGTGATCCATTCAAAAACCTTAAGTTACTTCAGGACGAT
>NW_021319115.1:196947-215527 GCF_001605985.2 Dendrobium catenatum | reverse complement strand
CAAAATACAAGTCATGCTAGTGGCCGTCGATCTCCGGCGTCGAAAAATGCTGACGATGTCCTCATCACTTGCATAATGAATAGTTTAATATAAAGATGGCATTTAAGTCATTTATTAGACATCTACATGGTGCAACATTAAGGCTTTGAAGTCACTCAAAAAGAAAGCCTTATTTGAAGCATAAATAGAAGCCTATATGAATTATAGTATCTCGTCCATGGTACCAACATTTTGATGAGTTCATGCATCAAATTTTTTTATATGATATAACATAGATCATTGTTGCTACATCAAAGGACTTAGTAAGCATGTATCATCTTACTATTATGTGGATGAAATCTAGAAAACAATAGCAAATCTTTGTGTGATCAATAAAATTAAGCAACAATTTTCATAGGAGATTGATATAAAAGACCGGGGGGTGGGTGGGTATTCTTATGATATAAATTACTCATAGTTGAAAGACAACACATTAAAATGCTACGCATATTTAATATGATAAATATGAAATCAATAGGTTCTCCACAAACAAGCCACTTTAAATTCTGAAAAAATATTCACCTAAGAATAATAGGAACATAATAAATTATATGGCAAAATTTTGTTATGTGTTACTAGTCAATCAGTTGACTAATGCCTCTCTCTTTTTTCTTTTTGACTAATGCCTCTTATGATACACAACATCTACTATAGGCTATACAATAGTAATAAGAAGGTATATGGAAAATCAAGGAAAGATATAATAGGAAGCCATGAAAAAGATCTAGCACTATTTGAAATATCATATTACTACCTCATTGCAAATTAACAAAATTGACATGAAATCACAAGCCTTTGTTTATGCTAATATGGATTGTAATCCTGATCCCTAGAGAAGCACTACAGCATATATTTATACTTCTATCAATATTAATATCGATTTGGTGCGGCAAAATGCAGAAGATAGTAGGCATTATCAACCATAAAAATAAAATATGATGCATAAATTGAGGTTGGCAAGGAAATGAATTGGCTGAGGAATTTCTTGAAACAATTAAGAACAATACATATACAATGACAATGCTTGTTTTTATGATAGTGTTGTACATCTAAAAAGGATGCATCATTTCATTCCAAGGCAAAATATCCTTTATCCAAGGAGTTAAGAAGAAGGAAAGAAAAAAATATAGGATTTGTGAGCCTAATTGCTCATACAGACAATTACAACAAACAAGTTGAGGCTTTACAATATCTCAATTAACGTCCATAGATAATGGCAAGAAGGTTCCACATTTGATTTCTTCAAATTAGTACATCAAAAACTCGGTCCCAACTAAGAGACCGCTAATAATGCTCACATTTTTCGTTATAGGACGAGCATCAATCCGAATCCTGATAAGAATCAAATTCAATGCAGATTATTTTATTAATAAATAAAATTTTAAAAGTATATTACTCTTTTATTTTTTGCATGTGAATAAGTTTTAAAAAAAAAATTATATTGCTATGAAATAGACCTTGCTGCATTATTTATCATATCTTCACTCAAAATCTAAACAAATACTAAAAGAAGTTGAGAGAACCTATTATTCAATGGTAATCTTGTTGGCAAGCTCTATTCCATGTTCTGCTCTTAATAAAAATAAGTTATCAGAATAAATTACTTCAGCTTTTCAAGTAGAAAAGTAAGAAAGTAGATGTATAATAAAACAAAAATAACACAATCCAATTCGGAAAAGAATAAGTATAATAGTTCCACTAGAAAAATAAAATAGATAGCTTGATAGACAGCCTATAATGTATATCAGTGTCAACATGAAGGCTCTTTCTTCAATAGTAATCAATGAAAAAGATAGAAAATAGCTTAACAAAAACAAAACATTATTAATATAGATAAAAAAGCAATAAAAACCAAAATTCACAGTGATTGATACAACCATGAATATAGCAATATGAAAACATGTGATAGAAGATATATAGGCAACTAGAATATGGTGCTTATTAGCTTCATGCATCTTTCAAATGACCAATCGGTAGTACAATACCTTCGCATTGTAATATGGACTAATATGCAATTGTCAACTCAAAACCGCTCATGTTAAGAGGCAAGATATTAGGAAACCAAATTTAATTTCAATTTCAATGTAGAAACTAACTAATTTTCGCTCCTATGTTGTTGACCTATGTGTAAAAAAAAAAAAGAGAACTCCCGCATACCTTGTTTATGTCAAGGTCTCGCAAATCCCTCCAGAATATCTGCTCAAATCCAACAAGAAAGCCGGTGCTACAGTACCCGTACCCTGCATTCGGCGCCGTTTCAGAGCTTTTTTTTTTTTTTTTCAGAGCTGATCGTGCGTAAATGTGCTTCGATCGTCGCCTCTCAAAGTCTATAAAATGGGAAACGAAGCTTGAGAGTTAGGTTCTACTTCCTCCCATACGACATACAAACTCCCCCATTCGCTACTTTCCTCCAATCTTCTGAACTCCAACACGCCGATCTAGCCCTAGCTGACGCCTCGACCTCTCTATTTCATTCTAATTCCCTCGGTAGAGAGAGAGCGAGCGAGCGAGAGAGAGCGAGCGAGCGAGAGAGAGAGAGAGAGAGAGAGAGAGAGAGAGAGAGAGAGAGAAATATAGGGATAGAGATTTCTCCTTACCTCTACCGATGCCTCATCCACGATTCCTCTACCCGACGCTTCCTTACCTCTATAAGATGGTGGTGCGGCCTGCAATGCTTTATGGCCCATAATGTTGGTCATTAAAAGAGAAGCATAATATTAAGTTAAGTTTTGCAGAGATGAGCATGATCAGGTGGATGAGTGGCTATACTCTTAGAGATATGATACGAAACAAACATATATATGAAAAGGTTGGAGTAGCTCCAGTGGCAAATAAGATTAGAGAGAGTCGCCTTAGATGGTTTGGTCACATAAAACAATGACCTTCTGTTGACCGGGTTAGTAGAGTAGTGGTATTAGATTTGGCCTATGTTAAGAAAGGTGGAGGTAGACCTAAAGAATTGGTTAAAAAATATTAGAAATGACATTTTTGTATTAGATTTAAATGAAAAATTGACTCTTAAAAGGACACAAAGGAGAAAAAAGATTTATGTAGTCGTCCCCACAGTGGGATAAGGGCTTGATGTTGTTGTTGTAGAACATATGCAATGACAAGTGAATTTCAACTCTATTAACAATTAATGCATTAATTATAGTTATACAAAAATTTCATATTTTACATATGTATGATTCACTACAAAAATCAAGCAAATAACATCAACATTATTAGAAATAATGCTGGCAATTTTAAGTCAATAAAATTGTTGGGTTCTTATATAAATCCAATAACCTGATGGTTCCCCCTTCCCCTTCTCATTTTTGCACAAGCCTTACTCTAACGATTTTTGGCCACTAACTCTCCTGCTTGGCTTTATTCAGCCTACAGACCCCCTCCTCTATGGAGTGAAAACCCATGTAAACTTTCAACCACCCATAATACTCTTTGTCACTGTAAACAAGCTTCTCTGCAAACTTCTCCACTCTTCTAATAGGAATTTGATCTCCACAAAAGCAGCAATAACCAAGAAAAAATGCAGCAAAAATCAGCAAAAAAGATGATATTATAAGCTAATTTTATTGATATCGGCACAACAAACCAAGATACAAGTTAATCTATGATTCGAGAGGTAAATCGACTCTCCACATACCCTAGGCATTTTTAGGAACAACTCCAAAGAAAATTACTACAAAACACAAAATCACATCATGAAAATAAAATAACCTAATTAATTCTAAATAAACCTTCCTAATTCCCTACCAAATCTGAATTCAAATCAACCAACTTTCCCTAAATAAACTTTCCTAACCGCCTCCCAAATCTGAATATAAATCATTCATTTTTCTCTAAATAAACCTTACAAATTCCCTCCAAATTTTGATTTTCTATGGTAAATATTTAAAGGTAAAATTAATCCCTTTTGAGCCTCCCACTCTCCTTGCCCACTGCCTACACTAGTGAGGCCGACAAGGTTCCTCCGACAATTAGCTACATCGCCCCCTCCTCCTCTCAGCCAGTCCATCAACACTTGCCTCCTATAGAGCCACATTGTCCTCAAGGTAATACGAAGGAAACTATTGTTAAATCATCCGATACGATTCCATGTCGCTTCATACTCGAGTAGATCCTTCTACTCGATCAGCACTTCTCTAGCTCCTCTGGTTGTCGAGCGAACTCCTCTCACTTCCATTGGTTCTAGGATCACCTCCATTTCTTCTGTCAAGGTCATCGGCAGTGTCGCTAATGGATTGTGGTTGCTAGTAAATTTTCTCAGATAGGACACATGGAATAATGGGTGTATGGAGGCCAAAAACGATACACCACGGCACCAATGCTCTCCACAACCTCATAAGACTCATAGTGCCATAGAGATAACTTTTCATATCTTCTTCGAGCTAAAGTCTTCTGTCTATATGGTCGAATCTTCAAATACATCTTACACCCACCTCAAATTATACATCCCTTTTATGCCCGCCCACCTGCTTCTTCATAATTTGGTGTATCCTCGATAGGTGCCCCTTAGCCTCTCAAAATGTCCTATCATGTTCATCCAACTACTATTCCACTGACAAAACTAGAGTGCTCTTGGTCCCGTAGTATACCAGGTGAGGAGAGTCTCTAACATAAAAGATTTTGAAGGGTGTAGTATGTGTTACTATGGTAGGATGTATTGTGCCAGTACTCGGCCCAAGGTAACCACTTCACCCAGGTCTTGGGTGCTTCTGATGCAAACCATCTCAAATAAGCTTCCCCACTCATGTTCATCACCTCGATTTTCCCATCAATTTGTGGATGATATGTTGTACTTCTCCTCAAAATGGTCCCCTGCATCCAAAACAGCTCTCTCCAAAAGTGGCTCAAGAACACCTCTCACTATTGTAGGAGTGACTAAATCATGTCTGGTACTTCTATCTTCTCCCCATCCTCTTCTCCTTCCAAACTCTACAGTTCCACCAAAAATCTAACTCAGTCACCCCTGGATTTCCCTCACCATGGTTTTGAGTGAAACCATAATTTTGGACAGGCTAGAATCTCCTACAATAACCACTCTCCTCTCCTTAACCTTGAACTCCATCATTAGAGCCTTCCAATCAATCATGGTCTTCCCTAACATTTGTAGCCACTTCATTCCCAATATCACATTTGTGTCCTCAAACTAATGGCAAAAACTCTTCTAATACCTGAATCTCTGAAGGATTAGGATCACCCCTTTGCAAATTCCTCTACTCCTCTCTACTTTTCCTATTCCCAACATAACCCCAAAGCCCCTTATGTCCATGAATTCTAGTCCCAACTAATCCATGATCCTGTTGAAAATCAAGTTATAAGTAGCTCCACTATCCACCAGTACTACTACCTCCTAATGCCTAATCTTCCCCTTAACCTTCATGGTTTGGTTCGGTGTGAACTCAACCATTGCGTTAAGAGATACATGTACAACATATATGTGCAGGTGATCATCTTCCTCCTCTACTTCCTCCTCTGCAGTATCTTCATCCTCATTGTAGACTGTTAGGACATATAACACACGGTCCTTACAACGATGGGCCGGAGCGAACTTCTCATCGTACCGAAAGCATAAATTCTTGGCCATCTTCTCATGAATCTCTAACTCAGTCAACCTCTTAAAGTTCCCCCTTGATCATACTCCCTAACCTTTATTCCTTAGGGCTTCCTTCTAAATAGACATTGTCTGCACCTTTGGTGCAAGAAATGTTGTGAATATGCGATAGGAGACTCCTGAACTGCTACTACGACTACTCCTCTCCAAAGAGTTCTTCTCCTCCACCAATTGGGCTAGCTCCATCGCCTCCCCTAAGCCATGTTATCTTAGTGCTCGAACAAACTTCTCGAATATCAGGCTTGAGCCCCATCATAAAATTCCCCTCTAATACAGTCTCTAACAACCTTCCCAATCAGCTTAAGAAATACTCAAACTTCACCTAGTATTCTATCATCGTCCCCTCTTGAACCAGAGCAAAGAATTGTTCATAGAAGTCACTAGTTCGAAAATGTTCTAGTAGACATTCTTTGAACTCCCTCCATGATCGGATCGGATCTCGCAAGTCTCTTCATTGATACCAGGACAAAGCCTTCCTCTATAAACATAGAGCGGCTGCAATGAGTTTTTCATCTTCTCTCAACCCATTTACAACAAAATATCGCTCAACTAGAAAAATCCATCCGTGAGTATTTTCTCTCTCAAAAACCAACATTTTCAACTTTCTCACCCTAGGATTGTCACCGCCCCAATTGCTTTTTCCTCCTGCAGTGTAGCGGGTGTTGTAATCACTGCATGTTTCCCTCTCCCCCAAATCAGCTTTCCGATCTTCATCATCCCAATTTCTTCGCCAGTCATACCCTTCATTGGTTCCCCTCAGAAGTGGCTCTAAAGATGGCATATCCTCTTCTTCCCTCAAAACTTCTACCTCATGATCCCCCTAATCATCCCTATATTAGGGTTTTCTCCACTTCCTTGTTTGATCAATGGTGCCTTTGACTCTGATGACGACGTCTTAGCTTGAAAATATAACATCCTTTCATCATCTCTTCCAAATTCAAAAAATTGCTCTCAATTAATGAAATTCACTCTTTGAATTTAGAGTTTAGATTTCCTTCTCCATCAAGCCTCTCCTCCAACGCATCAACCTTCTTAGCCGCCATAAGTCCAAAAAAACATGCTCTGATACCAATTTGATAGGAATTTGATTTCCACACAATAACAAGAAAAAACACCCAAAAAATAACAATAACAAGAGAAAACACAGCAGAAATCAATGAGAAAGAATGATATTCTAGGCTAATCTTATTGATGTCGGCATAACAAACCAAGATACAAGTTAATCTACTATTCGAGATGTAAATCAACAATCCCCAAATCCTAGGCGCCGCTAGGAACAACTCGAAAGAAAATTACTGCAAAATACAAAATCATATAATGAAAATAAAACCACCTAATTAATCCTAAATAAATCTTTCTAATTCTCTCCCAAATCTGAATTCAAATCAGCCCTCTTTTCCTAATGAAAACTTCTTGATTCCCTCCCAATTTTGATTTTCTATGGTAAATAATTAAAGGTAGAATTAATCTCCTTTGAGCCTCCCTACCACCTTGTCCACCGCCCACACTAGTGAGGCCAACATGGCTCTTCCACCCACCAGCTAAACCGCCCAAGCTTGGACAACAACTTTCTTGCTTGCTCGAAAGAGGAAAAGCAAGAAGGTAATGAGCCATTTTGGCTTTTAGAGAAAAGAAAAGAAAATTGAGGAGAAAATCTGTAAAAAAATACAGGTAATTAAAATTTCCAACAAAATTTTATTTTATATTTAATGTTTAAGTTAGAATTAAAATTACTATTAACAGTAATGAATTTAAATTATAACTATTGTTTAATTTATATTCCTATGTTATTAATAATAACTAATATTTTAAATTAAATTTTCCTAATTCCTGAAGAGTTGCATGCAAAGGTCGGTTAGATCAATTACTAATTTTAATCTAATGGTTATGATGAATTCAGTTAAATTGAATTCACTTACATGTGGGTCACCCTTTCCCTTACTAATTGAATGGACATGCAAACTAGGTAAGAGGGAGCGTGAAATAGAGGTGAAGCGGAATCAGTGGGAGTGGACTGGAAGGCCTTGGAGAGGAATTTTGTTACTTTGTGAGAGCAATTCCAGTGAGAGAATTTTGATGTGTGAAGCAGGATTGGCATAGTGCAACAGAGATCGGTACTGTGGGGCTGGAAGGGCTCGGCACAGTGCAGGGATTAGCGGCAAAGGAAATACAATGAGAACAGTGCAGTGTGAGAGTGCCATTGCATTGAGAGAATAATAGTGAGCAATTGATTTTAGAAAATAGTGATTGTGTTAGAGTAAGTAGTGAGAAAGAAAGAATTTAAAGTAAGTAAATTATTTTTTATTCAGTATTATTGTTGTCTTGTAGATTTTCTAATATTAATAAAAGCTTTTAAAAGAAAAGTAAATCAATTGTATAGGAATTACCTAATTATATGCAAAAGAAGGTTTTGAGGTGATTTATAATCACAGAGTATGAAGTAAAAAATTAGATGAGACACCTCGGCAAGGAGGTAAGTAATGCAATTATATTTCAAATATAATGACTTTCATTTATAAGTATTGTGGTTAATTTTTAATGCATTAAAGTAAAATGATATTAAATTGTTTAATGTATATAAAGGTTTTTGCATCCAAGTTTTCAAGTATGAATAACCATATATATAATTTAAATATGTGAGTTCAAAATAAGATTTTGTATGTTAATCTAAATGTTTTCCTATTTGAATGTTTTAGAAATATGTCAATTTCCTTGTATATTGTATGCATATTAATTATATATAAACTATAACATAAATGATTAGGAAAGCATACACCAACATAAGTATGACTTACTAATACTAGAAAGTTTAGTGAATATCAATTTAAAGTAAAGTTTGGTTATAAATGATGTATAACTTATAAGTGTAGGTGGGGCAAAATATAACAAGCTCACGTAATCCATTTTAAAATATAACATCTCGATCACCAAATTTTGTGATCAAAGATTTTTCATGCATGTGGACTCAACACTCATCAAACGACATCCAATCATAGCACGAAGGGGCTCATTTGAACTGACTCAACTATTTGGATATGCTCACGCAGTTCGTTACTCAAACTAATGTATCGATCTCAAATTTTTTACGTGATTGAAGATTTTCATGTAAGAAAGAGCACACGATCAAATTTCTCGCAAAATTTTCAAGATCTCAGCTTCCCACTAGCTACATGCGCAACTATATATGAAGATGAATGTGATGATGCTTGCAAAACTCTTATTCGGAGCCCGAGACAATGCAACGTAACACGAAATATAGTGTGATATCATGTAACCTATAACTCAATCCCACAACTAACTAAAAACTAGTTATGGACGAACTAATCAAATGGAAATATTCTATGTGCACCAAATACAAACACACTCGATCCAACGTATATCACCATCATCACAATGCCACCGTCGCTTCTTCTCCTCCAACACATTTTCTCTAGCTGTTAGAAACCCATTTCCTTGTTATTAGTATGGGAGAGAAAAGAAAGCAAATCATTGTAATGACAATTCTAATGAAGCCCTTCAAAGCGATGAGAGTGAGAGAGACTTTTGAATTCATAAATTATAATGTTAGATTTCTTGTTTATGTTGAACTGAGAGACTATTTATTTAGCTTTGTTTGTATCTTTCGATGAATTTTAGTAGTCTTACTTTAACTTTTTTATGATCTTGTTTTGGCATATTACTTTAATGTTAGAATGTTATTGGTTATTTTATATTTTTAATTATATTAATGGTTAATTCTGAGGTTTACACATCAAAATGGCTTGAGGCTTGTGTCTCTCCTTACGAAAAGAAAACGCCTCCATACCCTTTTGCACAATTTCAAACATTACTATAAAATGAGTATAAAATACAAGAAAAGCCACTCATCTTTTTAATATAACCTTGTTTCATAATAATAAATGAGATTCAAATGCATTTTCAGAGAAAATTAGTAGTCACCATACTTATCAATGGTGAATAGCATATCATATCATAGTACAAAGTTTTCCATGGAGCCATAATGCATAGCGCAAAGCGCGACACGTGCTATTTTAAATATAATGTAAAACATTAAAAAAATGAAAAAAGACTATTAAATTGAATATGAATATCCATGATAATAAAAATAATATTAAATGGTATATATAGAAAATTTTTTAACAGCAAAATACAGCTTAAGAGATTGAAATTTTTGTCATGTAGCAAATTTCATACTACAATATGTAAATAACAAATTCAGCGACATAGACGAGAATAGATGCCTTCATCAAAGCCTTTCTACTTTGTCATTTGGTGAAAACAAGAGTGTGCGACATGAGACATTGAATAAGAGAGAGATGCCTGAATGTGTAGGTTGTGGTGCTTGTGAGCAAGATTGATGAAGCAGATAGCTATGGCCTGCAACAGGGTTGCAAAACAAACAAGAAGGATGAAAGAGAGGGACATTGCAAGCTTATGATGATTGAAAACTCACTAACTTTGGTACTCACTAGTTGTTTTGCAAGCTTATGATGATGAAAAGTTTCTCATTTTCAATCAGTCCAGCAAATTTAGAAATAATATCCAAAGTAGATAGTGAGTATCAAACCTTGTCTAGAGGCTGCTTGGTATCCTATTTTAGGCAAAATTTAAGCACAAATTAGCTTAAATCCTTCCAAACATAAATTTTTGGACTTTAAGTCATATTGTTTTACTAAATTTGGTTGAACATAAGAGTTGTTAGAGCCCACCATTCACGCAAGATTTGACAAATTTAAGGATTTCTCCCTCTCACAAATCTTAAATCAGAAAACAATCCTCAAATATTTTATAAATATTTAACAAGATTTATTTCCATGCTAAACAGCTTTCAAATTGTAATACTCTTAAGATATATTCAATCAGATTATACAAGATTTATTAATCCTACATGAGTTAAATCCAACTTGTAACCAAAAGCACAATCAAGTATTAACTATTAAGATAAAGGAATTTTCATCTCTTCAAGTGCCCGGCAATACTGAAGCAGTTGAAAACAAGTTAAGATTCTAACCATAGGTGGCGGTGATTCCATTCTCATGATTCAATGCTCAAAATCTCGTCTACTTAGCTGCTAGGCGCACCATTACTACTCTACCTTCCTTTAGTTTTTTTGTATTTTCTCGAGACAGCCACAAGAGATTCAGGAAATAAGAACAAGATTAAGAAAACGTGGCAATTGGAAGTCTGGGAGAAGTTAAAGAAGAGACATTTTCTTAAGTTCTTGCCAATGGCCTCACCTCGTTTCAATGGAAGAAAACCTTGGTCCCATGTATCAGAAGAAAGAAGACAGTGAAAATATGTAGAAAGAGCTCAGTGAGAAGGAACCCTAGTTACAGAATAAACGAGGTGACACAACTATTTGCTGAATTTCAAAATCGCTCAGCAAATAACGTGCTCAATACAGCTAAACCCTAAAAAATGTCGAAGCCTGACACAACTATTTACAGAGAACAGCAATGATAAATCCGATTTGGCGCAGAAAAGAAGTAGATAACAATAAAAATAGATCTTTTCATCCAATATTCTAATAAACTGGAATTCATTTAACTTACAGTGGTAAATGTCTGAGAAGAAAACCCTAGACGCTCGAACGGTCGAACCAATATTGAAGACAAGAGGATCGGCAATGGTAAGGGGAGCAAAACAAAAATCAGTCATTTTGGAGGGAATTGCAGAAGAGGCCGACAGATTTTATTAACTATTGTGGCGGATTTGCCCTCCTCGTTTGGAGAAAATAACGGATTATGTCTGTTGGTCAACGGAATGAGATTAATTTGCATGTTCTCGCATTAAAAGGTTGGATTTGAGGTATGTTTAACAAAATAATGTAAGCAATATATCCTTACTTGGAGCAAAGGAAGCAATAACAAATTTTTTACACAATTAACTCTAATTTTTTTAATTACCTTTAATTATATCATCATAATAGCTAATAATTGCATATTTTGCTAAAGCATTTTTATATAATTAAAGTGCAAGGTTTTTTTCGCAATAGAATTGGAGTATATTTTGGTCAACTTTCGCATCATATTATTTTTCAGATTGTTGTCATGCATCCATTTGACTAATATTTTCTTACTATTTTTTCATAAAGTCTTATGCTAAGAATTTGCTTATGAGAATCAGGTCTCCTAAAGTATGATAAGTCTGTAAGAAAGCTACTACATAATATACCACATCAAAGTACATGAAAATAAAACTATAAAATAAAAAGTATATGATAGAAATAAAAAATATAAGCAAGTTAGAAAAGTTCAAGCAGACAAACTAGTAAGAGTTGACACAAATATAAAAATAAAAATAGAAAATATAACTAACAAAAATAATAAAGTATAGAAAGATTAGCTAAATGGATATAGAAAGTGGCACATGTAGACCGTAAGCTATATTACTTGGCTATGAAATTTATCATTTCATTAGGTTTATGAGGCCTCCTCAATGCAGCGACTCACAAATCAAGAATAGTGTATATCTTGCTTTAGGTTTATGATGGCTTGCACCCTAAATGTTCTTGTAAGTCCCACTATGGGTAGCCCTTTGTAGTTAGAACCCAAAAATTAAAAATAGCAGGGGCCTTCTCCCGTAATGTGTTATGTTTGGATTTTTTTTCTCAGAAGGCTTTTCCTTCATTGCAACCCTTTTCGTGGCCTCAGGTGTCTCTTCTCAGCTCAGGGAAGTTTCTTGGCCTTAGTCATTGTGTTGTCTGTAATTTTTGGGTTCTATTTTGGTTGATTTTGTAGTCATTGTCTATTTTTGGTAGATTGAGGGCAAATGCCTGGTAGATCCCCATTTTTTTTTGCTGGCAAAACCTCTTCTATGTCATTTTGTGATGCATTACTTGGTAGCTCTTCTTCTTCGCTTTTCCCGGACCTCAAAATCTCTTCTCATCATGGGATGCCCTCATTGTGGATTTCGAAAGATGAAATTCTAGCTCTCGTGGCTCCTTTTGAGTTCACTTTGGTCGGCAAATTTCCTTCTCGTAGACCTACGCTTGAGGCTATTCGCAATTTCTTTTCAACCTCAAGCTCAATGGTGAATTTTTTATTACTGTTCTAAATCCTACGCATGAGTTAATCAAACTTGTTAACGACTTGGACTACTATCATGTGTTTTCTCACCACTCCTATTTTGTGAACAACTGCTTCATGAAGGCGTTTAAGTGGACTCATACATTTGGTTTTGAAATTGAATCGTCCATTATTCCTTCTTGGGTTCATTTCCTAACCTATTGGTTATTTTCTCTTAGGATTCTTTATGGGCTTGGTTCCATGTTTGGTCGTCCTCTTCAAATTGATCATGCAACATCCACTAGCTCTAGACCTTCAGTTGTGCTTTGTCCTAATGGAATTAGATGTTACCAAAAAATTTCCAGATAAGGTGTGGGTTGGTTTGGATAACTTGGTGATGCAAACATCTGATGATGGACATTAATCAAAGGAAGAGACGAAGATCGACGGCTTATATCCCTCTATTTTATCTTAGTTTATTAATTATATTTTTTATTTAATTATACATTTTTTATTTTTACCCTTACTTAAGGGTCTTTTCTTATGTAATCCCAAGGGACAAAGTTGTCTTTTTAGTTTCCTTTAAGGCCTAAACATATAAGCCCTTGCTCTTGTATTAGACAATGATAGATTAATAAAAATATTATTTCTACACTTTGTTCTTGAGAGCTATGGGAGTTCTTAGGAAAGTGGAAGTCTCTATATGAGGGCAATGAAATACCCACCAACCACAGCATGTGTCTAGGCTTATGGTTGAAGTCCCTAGGTGAGGGCATCGCAATCACCCGTCAGCCACAGGATATGTCCGGGCTCACAATTTATCTTATTTCCCTATCTCCTTCCCTCTCTATTTTCTCCCCTTATTCCAACTCTTTGCCACCACCTTCCCCTTCTCTCTACTATTGGCTCCAATCCCCTCACCACCAACAGCAAATGCCCAATATTCTAACATTAAATGCACTTCAACCCTTGGTATTCCCAAGCATAATTAATGTGGAAATCAATTTGGATTTTCATTTAATTTATGGGATTTCTAAACCACCTTTCCATCTTCCCAAGCAACCCTCATTAAGTTTCAACTTTTCCCCTTCCAAAGCTAAATATTAATTCCCCACTTACCCATGCATAATTAATTACAATTCAAAGCTTGCAATTAATTAGTCAAATTTCCCTTAATTACTTTTTCCTAATCCCTAGCCTACCCACTTCTCTTCCTATGTGTTGCCATTAATTCCCAAGCAATTCCCTAAGCTCCACTTAATTAATTGGTCAAACTTCTCTTAATTACTTTTCCCTAATCCCTAGCCTACCCACTCCTCTTCCCATGTGTTGCCATTTATTCCCAATCAATTCCCTAAGCTCCACTTAATGTCACTTTGACTACCTTCCCCTTTCCCAAGCTGGTCAACACGTTCCCATTCCCTCTTCCACTTCATTTCTTCTCCAAGTGACTACTTTTCTCTCCTATATCAGCAATACTCAAAAGAGAAAATAGTGAGCATTCACATTTAAATTCAATCAACATCAATGAGGAATCCCATAGAAATTTGAGAGCATTTTTGCAAGAGAAGCAAGTATATGAAGATAGCCATCAAGGAGCCCAACTACATTCTCTTTGTAGTACTTGATTATTCAGTCCTGCAACACTTGGGTTATATTCAATTGGTGGTTATGCAGGCATTTTCCTCCTATTATTCTCATTATAAGTCTTTAGGGCACTCAAAATTAGAATGTAATATCCTTCATCCCCATTTGGCTAAAGCCCTACTATTTTGAATAATGTGGATGAAATAATTCCTATAGTTTCTGAGCATGTTAGTGATTCACTTGTTATTGATGCTAATGGTCATCGGCCTATTTCTGAGGTGGGGCATTTGGTGATGTCTGATCTAGGTGTTGCCAATGTCCCCTTCAGGATCTATAGTTATTTTGGACCCTTCTACGACTTATCTGGAGGGGGCTCTTGTGCCTATAGGTTGCTCCCTATTTGTTTCACCTATTATTATTAAGAAGTCTTTTAATAGTTTTGGTTTTGGTGATAATCAGGTGGAGGTTTTGTTGGGTTAATGTGAAGTTAATAAGGTGATGGTTGTTCAATCCTCTAAGTTGGGTATTACATCTGAAACTTCTCCGTTAACTGTTTTGGATATGCCATTATATGCGCTTAAGCTTGCGCACTTTGTTGATGTACCAGTCTCTCTAATTTTAAATGATGCATTGAAAGCTCGTATGGCTAGATAGTTGATAGGCTTCTCTATTGATCATTCTGATTCGATGGATGCATCCTCTAATAGTGGGGGAGGGGTGGGGGTTATTTTGGATGATATGCCTGACAAGTTTCATGAATTATTTAGGCGGGTCATTTTGTTAATAAAACTTTCTCCCTTGGTAGTGGAAGGTGTGGACCTCCGAAAGGACACCGCTACGGCTGCAGGATTGCAGGGGGTATACGACTGCACCTACCCCGAGGGATAGAGATGATCGCAGGCCTCCACGCTCCTCGGAAACGGTGGCGTACGACTAACCATTGAGAATAGTGTCTCTCGCTAGCGCACCCCGATGGGTAGCAATATACACGACCTGATCAAAATAATGGGTTTCCCCCACTCGATACATCATCTCAAAGTGGGGTTTATTAGATGGTGAAATTCAAACTGTGGTCAATTACATCTCAAGAAGAGCCCAAGAAGATTCTCAATTATGGATCATACATTATCTCTTCATATGGGATTAACATATAGGGCTAAGACTAGGAAATCCTACTAAAAAGGAAAGAAAGGGCTCAAATGGCTCAGTCAACATGTGTGGTTCACACCAGCATTCGGAGGGGCTAAGGAAGTAGGAAGAAATTGGAGAAAAAAAATCAAGCATTCAATACATGCATGAGAGAAAGATAAAAGTGGCGTTATCTATGTGATGCAGATAAGCAGGATTTATAATCTCTGAAGAGAAAAAACTTACCCATTATTTAGGTATACTACGAGACCAAATGTAGTAGCCTTGAATCCTAAATCTAAGTTGGGTTTAGTGTTCTACGAACAACACTGACACCCGTATCCTAACTAATGCAGTGCAAAACCTGGACTTACCTTGACCTAGATTTAGGAGCCAGCTAACCACCTAATCGATTTAAAACTATGCTGTCAGGTCATTTATGAAAGATGGATGGGTGATTTAGTTTTTGGAAGTAGAGCCGATGTCTAGAGAGTTTCCTAATTGGCCTTGTACTTATGTAGGTTGAATGATCCTAGCTAATACAATTAAATTTTAATTAAATGAGCTTCTAATGCAATGCATGCTAGTTAAAAGGTCTGAATTATGTATGCTTTAGATTTTAAAAATAAGCTTATATAAAAATAATTTTTAGAAGGAGACTAGACTTCCCTAGGTCTGGCACCTCATCCTCATAGGCCAGATTATTCTGATTTATCCGTAGGCAGGAAAGTGTCTCATAGAAGAAGAAAGATAAATATAATAATATGCATGTGACCCCAGATGACTCTAGTAATTTTCTAGATTTGTTAAGTTTCTATGTTATTTAAATCCTAAAATTTTAAATATTGGTTATGAGTAGAAATAATTTTTTAGTCCTTATACAGCCTAACGAGATCTAGACTAAAATAAAAAAAACTACATGCAAATCGCCAATAAACTAGAAAAAATAGGCAACCATAGAGGCAATCAATATAAATCAAACACATCCATAGAATCAAAATAAATTAATAAATGTTCATAGGCCAACTATCCTAAATTATAAACCAGGGTCTATATAAAAGTAAAGTAGTCAGACACTACTGCCAATAACCCAAATTACTAAGCCTAGGACTGACGCAAATGACTTTAAGGGGGATATTGGGTCTTCAAATCTTTAGTCTTCTTGGATTCTCTCTCCTCGGACTCCTTGGATCTCTCCTCCTTGGACTCCTTGGATCTCTCCTCTTTGGACCCCTTGGATCTCTCCTCTTTGAACTCCTTGGATTTGTCGTGGCTTGAATATCCAAATGAAGAGACAATCCTCTGTATTATCTTTTCTCTTTGGATATTTCCAAGCCATCAAAACTTGATATCCCAAATGGAACAAGACTCTCCCCTTTGAGGATGCCTTCTTCTTTTGGAATTCGAGTTAGATAAAATATCCCAACTCAAACATCATTTTTACAGCTCAAATATATATTATAAATATTATATTAATGAAAAGCAGTAAATCTAGACTCTCCTGCAATGTTATCCTAATAAAAATCCAAAGCAGTTATAATGTCACAAACAATTTATATGAAAATAAAAGTACTCATCACAGCCATACTTATCCACGCTCTTATTTATGAGGGCTAAGCAGTCCACTTGTAGCAGTTATTATTTTATGATTTTAGCCCTCATTTATTTAGGGGGGCTGAGCAAATTCTGAAGTACCTGCATAAAATATTATTAGAAATCATGACATTTGCCCACCCTTTTTATTTAGCACTGTATGAGCATGACCACTTACATAAAATATTATTAGTATGAAAATATCAATCCTAACTTAGGGGTAATCTATTGCATATCACATCAATCCATAGGGTGATGTAAGAGTAAGAAAACACAACAATCAATTTTCACAACATGCAATGAAATCTTGGAAAACCTGGCACACAGCAGAAAAGTAAACATCGATCTAGCCTAAGTCTAGATGTAGTTGCCTAGCAAATAATTCTATATGTGTAAGACTACTTGGGTAGTTTTGGATAGGTCATATGTAGGATGATTTAGTTTGAGTTGTCTAAAGTTAGAGTTTGTTGAAGGCTAGAAAAGAAAACTTTAATTAAAGTTTAAATATTAGTAAATTAGGATCCATTTTAGCTAATTAGTTTGTTAATACATTTTTAATACTAAGGGTAATAGTAATGGGAGTTTAAGTTTTATTAACCAATTTTGGAAAGTCCCAGGTCCTCCTAGGTGCTAGGATGAGGGGGTCCAAAAGGTCACCATAGAAAATAGGCTAGGTTTGTCACTCCTAACATTTTAGGTAAATACTTGGGCTTAAGGGGAGTACTTAGGCTTTGAGTTTGCTGGATTTGAATTTTCCTATGATTAAATTAAAGGCCAAATTAAGGTCAACCTAAGGTGTCTTAAATAGTTAAGGTTAAGGACTGAATTCTGAATAATTTGAGCTATTATAGGTAGTTTTATGAGTTGAAATTGATTTATTATAATTTTTAGAAGTTACCGGGCCCTATTTAACGAGTAAATTATGGTTTGTTAATTAAGGGGTCTAAATAGCCCTAAAAATTCTTAGAAAATTCTGAGATATTTAGGATGTCACTAAGTTTAAATATTAAAGTTTTCATATCAATCCGTGATCTACCCTAGCTCATAAAATTTTTCTAAGTTTGCTAGACAGATCCTTCATTATTGTTCTTAGGATATCACTACGTTCAAGGGTTTAAAGTAAAGTTTTAGACTAACCTTTGAGGTAGCAATGTAAGGAGTACACAAAAACAGTAAACAAACCATGTCCTTAGATCTAGGAGAGCTTAAACTAAGTGCTCGTGCATCCTACACATATAAAGTACGATATTAGAAATAGCTAAGCGTAATTATCAGTGAGATTAGTGAATTATTGGGACACAATCATTCACTAATCCACTCCCCTATGATTTATCTTCATACACATAGCCTATGTTTAAAATTTCATTAAGTATATCCCCCAAGATTAAATTAATTTAAAAATATATAATTTTAAAATGGGTTTTTATATATATATATATATAATAATTTAGTTTTATTAAAAAATAAATTAAAAACGCACATGACACAAATCATTCTCGATTAGTCGTTGCTAAATGGGCTTCTATATCCTAAAATGGTCTCGGATAGGCCCAGATGGTAGCTGCTTGTACAGGGGGGCTCGTAATCATAACAACTAAAGGCTTTTTAG